>NC_056446.1:33680302-33857802 GCF_018296145.1 Oncorhynchus tshawytscha
GTTCTTAACTGACTTGCCTAGTTAAATAAAGGTTCAATAAAAAAAATATCTAAAAAAACACACAAACACAGACAATAAGCTCACATCAGGACTACCTGGCCTGATGACTCCTTGCTGTCCCCAGTCCACCTGGCCGTGCTGCTGCTCCAGTTTCAACTGTTCTGCCTGCGGCTATGGATTCCTGACCTGTTCACCAGACATGCTACCTGTCACTGACCTGCTGTTTTCAACTCTCTAGAGACAGCAGGAGTGGTAGAGATACTCTGAAGGATCGGCTATGAAAAGCCAACTGACATTTAGTCCTGAGGTGCTGACCTGTTGCACCCTCGACAACCACTGTGATTATTATTATTTGACCCTGCTGGTCATCTATGAACATTTGAACATCTTGGCCATGTTCTGTTATAATCTCCACCCGGCACAGCCAGAAGAGGACTGGCCACCCCTCATAGCCTGGTTCCTCTCTAGGTTTCTTCCTAGGTTCTGGCCTTTCTAGGGAGTTTTTCCTAGCCACCGTGCTTCTACACCTGCATTGCTTGCTGATTGGAGTTTAAGGCTGGGTTTCTATACAGCACCTTGTGACATCAGCTAATGAAAGAAGGGCTTTATAAATACATTTGATTGACATCAGCAGCCATGTCAATCACCATGTACAACCAGCCACACAATAATGTAATATGAATGGAATCGACAGACGTATTCTGTGACTAACGGGAATAATGTGTTTTCATCACTCCGTACCAGAGGAGCTTTGGGTTCGGCATCAGAGTCAATAGAACCCTGCTTGAGGAGATGGTGCAGCATGTTACGGGCAAGTCCAGGGGAGGGAGCCAACCCTCTGTGATTCAATCAGTCAGCCTGGCCCTCAGCCAAGTGCCAAGATCTGCCCATCCCTGTGTGTTATGCAGATTAGCTGCACATGCTTGATGAGGAACGAAGGAATTTGTCATCATTTGCATCATTCCACAGAGATGCAGACTGAGCGGGGAAAGAAATGGGTCCAGGCTTGTCTTGTCCCACGGGCAGGTTGCAGAGGGAGCGGAGCAGGGAGATCTTTTTCACTGTAAATCCCACTTTGAATTTGTCAACAACAAAAAAAGGATGTATTGTTAATGTCCTACTGTTTGAATATGCTTACTGTAGACCGCTCATATGTCAGGCTGAAAGCAAAATTGTAAATCTAAGTGGTAAAATGATCGCCCATAAAAATAAAATATGGAGATGTGATGTTTAAATAGCAATTCCAGAAACATTCTGTGTTTTTATTTCCCCAGAATGATTATCAGAGATAATTAAATCCCTCATTAGCCATGGGGGTTGAGGCTATTCAAATACAAAATTGCACAAATAAATAAAATCTATTAAAACACACACATCATCTCACCTCCCCTCTACTGTTAAACACCCTGAGGACTCTGGAGGCTTTTGACCACGCACACATGCTTTTCTGTCTCTGTCACTGTCTATGCAACTGTTATGACTGATTTGACTTCCAGCTCATTGCAAGTGTTCCACAGTGGTTAATAGTATGGCTTTGACCCCTTTAACTGTCAATGGGATAAATGGTATCTCAACAGAAGAACTGAAAGGAACTGGCTACATTTCAATGCTACTGTTTTGGATGGTAATACATTTCTATTCTTCTGAAAACTATAGGGAAATGATAGCCTGGATGCCGACCGGAGACGGGCTCATCGTGCACCACTCCCCAGTATACTTCTCGCCAATGTCCAGTCTCTTGACAACAAGGTTGATGAAATCCGAGCAAGGGTAGCATTCCAAGTGACATCAGAGACTGTAACGTTCTTTGCTTCACGGAAACATGGCTCACTGGAGAGACGCTATCGGAGTCGGTGCAGCCAGCTGGTTTCTCCACGCATCGCGCCGACAGAAACAAACATCTTTCTGGTAAGAAGAGGGGCGGGGGCGTATGCCTTATGGCTAACGAGATGTGGTGTGGTCACAAAAGCATACAGGAACTCAAGTCCTTCTGTTCACCTGATTTAGAATCAAATGTCGACCGCATTATCTACCAAGGGAATTCTCTTCGATTATAATCACAGCCGAATATATCCCCCCCCCAAGCAGACACATCGATGGCTCTGAACAAACTTTATTTGACTCTTTGCAAACTGGAATCCATACATGCTGAGGCTGCATTCATTGTAGCTGGGGATTTTAACAAGGCTAATCTGAAAACAAGACTCCCTAAATTGTGTCAGCATATTGATTGCGCAACCAGGCCTGGCAAAACCTTGGATCACTGCTATTCTAACTTCCACGACGCATATAAGGCCCTGCCCCGCCCTCCTTTCGGAAAAGCTGACCACGACTCCATTTTGTTGATCCCTGCCTACAGACAGAAACTAAAACAAGAAGCTCCCACGCTGAGGTCTGTTCAACGCTGGTCCGACCAATCTGATTCCACACTCCAAGACTGCTTCCATCACGTGGACTGGGATATGTTTCGTATTGCGTCAGACAACAACATTGATGAATACGCTGATTCGGTGTGCGAGTTCATTAGAACGTGCGTTGAAGATGTCGTTCCCATAGCAACGATTAAAACATTCCCAAACCAGAAACCGTGGATTGATGGCAGCATTCGCGTGAAACTGAAAGCGCGAACCACTATTCCCTCCGCAAGGCAATCAAACAAGCTAAGCGTCAGTATAGAGACAAAGTAGAATCTCAATTCAACAGCTCAGACACAAGAGGTATGTGCAGGGTCTACAGTCAATCACCGATTACAAAAAGAAAACCAGCCTCGTCACGGACCAGGATGTCTTGCTCCCAGACAGATTAAATAACTTTTTTGCCCGCTTTGAGGACAATACAGTGCCACTGACACGGCCTGCAACCAAAACATGCGGCCTCTCCTTCACTGCAGCCGAAGTGAATAAAACATTTAAACGTGTTAACCCTCGCAAGGCTGCAGGCCCAGACGGCATACCCAGCCGCGCCCTCAGAGCATGCCCAGACCAGCTGGCTGGTGTGTTAACGGACATATTCAATCAATCCCTATCCCAGTCTGCTGTTCCCACATGCTTCAAGAGGGCCACCATTGTTCCTGTTCCCAAGAAAGCTAAGGTAACTGAGCTAAACGACTACCGCCCCGTAGCACTCACTTCCGTCATCATGAAGTGCTTTGAGAGACTAGTCAAGGACCATATCACCTCCACCCTACCTGACACCCTAGACCCACTCCAATTTGCTTACCGCCCAAATAGGTCCACAGACGATGCAATCTCAACCACACTGCACACTGCCCTAACCCACCGGGACAAGAGGAATACCTATGTGAGAATGCTGTTCATCGACTACAGCTCGGCATTTAACACCATAGTACCCTCCAAGCTCGTCATCAAGCTCGAGACCCTGGGTCTCGACCCCGCCCTGTGCAACTGGGTACTGGACTTCCTGACGGGCCGCCCCCAGGTGGTGAGGGTAGGCAACAACATCTCCACCCCGCTGATCCTCAACCCTGGGGCCCCACAAGGGTGCGTTCTGAGCCCTCTCCTGTACTCCCTGTTCACCCACGACTGCGTGGCCACGCACGCCTCCAACTCAATCATCAAATTTGCGGACGACACAACAGTGGTAGGCTTGATTACCAACAACGACGAGACGGCCTACAGGGAGGAGGTGAGGGCCCTCGGAGTGTGGTGTCAGGAAAATAACCTCACACTCAACGTCAACAAAACTAAGGAGATGATTGTGGACTTCAGGAAACAGCAGAGGGAACACCCCCTATTCACATCGATGGAACAGTAGTGGAGAGGGTTACAAGTTTTAAGTTCCTCGGCATACACATCACAGACAAACTGAATTGGTCCACCCACACGGACAGCATCGTGAAGAAGGCGCAGCAGCGCCTCTTCAACCACAGGAGGCTGAAGAAATTCGGCTTGTCACCAAAAGCACTCACAAACTTCTACAGATGCACAATCGAGAGCATCCTGTCGGGCTGTATCACCACCTGGTACGGCAACTGCTCCGCCCACAACCGTAAGGCTCTCCAGAGGGTAGTGAGGTCTGCACAACGCATCACCGGGGACAAACTACCTGTCCTCCAGGACACCTACACCACCCGATGTTACAGGAAGGCCATAAAGATCATCAAGGACAACAACCACCCGAGCCACTGCCTGTTCACCCCGCTATCATCCAGAAGGCGAGGTCAGTACAGGTGCATCAAAGCTGGGACCGAGAGACTGAAAAACAGCTTCTATCTCAAGGCCATCAGACTGTTAAACAGCCACCACTAACATTGAGTGGCTGCTGCCAACACACTGACTCAACTCCAGCCACTTTAATAATGGGAATTGATGGGAAATGATGTAAAATATATCACTAGCCACTTTAAACAATGCTACCTAATATAATGTTTACATACCCTACATTATTCATCTCATATGTATACGTATATACTGTACTCTATATCATCTACTGCATCTTTATGTAATACATGTATCACTAGCCACTTTAACTATGCCACTTTGTTTACATACTCATCTCATATGTATATACTGTACTCGATACCATCTACTGTATCTTGCCTATGCCGCTCTGTACCATCACTCATTCATGTATCTTTATGTACATATTCTTTATCCCCTTACACTTGTGTGTATAAGACAGTAGTTTTGGAATTGTTAGTTAGATTACTTGTTGGTTATTACTGCATTGTCGGAACTAGAAGCACAAGCATTTCGCTACACTCGCATTAACATCTGCTAACCATGTGTATGTGACAAATAAAATTTGATTTGATTTGACCTGTCTTCGCTCTCTTGCCAATTCTTTATAGAGTTGTCATGCCAGACATTTAGCTTGACAATGTTGTAAGCAAAAGCACAGATCTGGGACCAGGCTAGGAAAATGGTGCATGCATCACCCAAGGCATGCTTCTATTGTCAGTGTGAACTTTCAGGAGTACTGAATATTTTATAGTGATGTCTCAACAACAACGGCAGGACTTGGGGACAGTCTTGATCTGCATTTCTATAATTTATGAGAGCTAAGACTAAAAAGTAGAGCCTCCCTGTTAGATTGTTTTTCTTGTTTTTATATTATATTATTTTCTATGCTAACCTTTTATGTTATATTCTATAGAATATTTAGAGTAGAATAATATAATATGTCAATATTATGTTTAAAAATATATACGAATACCTACCATCAAATCGGACCCATAGTTTACCACGATTATTGTGTACAATCAGATTTATCTGAGAATCTGATGACGTTTACATTTTCTGAGCAATTCACCATGCATTCCGCAGGGGGATGATACACCTAGGAACCAAGAATTGCGAAAACGTTTCCACCCGTGGATTTATAATTGCCGTCAGTTGAAGGCTTGTTTTGGAGAAAGTGAACGTTTTAGTATAACGTTAGCTAGATAGCAAGCTACATGCTTATTTTGTCAAATAATAACAGTATTTATTACTTAATAGATTGTGGGGCGTGATTTAGCCATTTCTAAAGGTTGCCATAAGGTGAGTTGGCAGAAATTAATCGAATGAATGTTGTTTCATAGCTACATTTGTGGGTAGCTAACGTTAGCTAGCTAGCTATGTTTCAAAAGTAACCAGCCTCCCTTGTTGGCTAGCTAGCTAGCTAATATTTGTAAAAAAATATGGTGTTGGATATTATTTGGTAAAATTTCATTTTAAGGGGTCCTTATTACAGTGTAACTACTACTGTAACAAGTATTGTAACGTTAGTTGATTGTAATAACTCGTAGGTACACTGTAATAACATAATGTAACTGCTGGTAATTGCAGTCTGTAATTACAGTGGTTTAACAACAAATACGTGTTTATTTTCTTCTCAGCTGCATCCGGTTCAATAGTAACTGTCATAAGGTCGTAATCTCTTGTGGACAGATGCGCTGAGTGTTGCGAGATTTTAACAATTGGAGGCTCAATAGGCTATAATTACCTACCTGTGATTGCGCACTCTTTAAAATCTCCACTCAATGTTGTTGCTAGCACATTCCCCCCAAAAGTGTACCATCTGGGTTAACATGGTTGAGTTTACAAAAACATATCAAATATAGATAGGTCAACCTCACTGACTGTGGTTTACCATACGGGTGTCATCCCAGATGGCGGCAGGTTAGCCTAGTGTTTAGCCAGTAACCAAAAGGTTGCTGGTCGAATCCCAGAGCAGACTATGTGAAAAATGTATCGGTGTGCCTTTGAGCAAGGTGCTTAACCCTGTAAGTCACGCAATATTATTTAAAATTATAATTTAAAAAATACTCATAATGAATGCATATGTTACCCATAAGTACATAATATATCTGCATAAGTACAATGTATTTACAAGGTGTATCTGGAGGGGCACTTGTAATTCACGTGTACTTATACACGTATACAAAATATTAGGAACACCTGCGCTTTTCATGAGTGACCAGGTGAAACCAGGGGAAAGTTATTTATGTCACTTATTAAATCCACTTCAATCAGTGTAGCTCAAGGGGAGGAGACAGGTTAAAGAAGGATTTTTAAGCCTTGAGACAATTGAGACATGCATTGTGTATGTGTGCCATTCAGAGGGTGAAAAGATTTAAGTGCCTTTGAATGGGGTATGAGTATGTCAGGAACTGCAACGCTGCTGGGTTTTTCACACTCAACAGTTTCCTGTGTGTATCAAGAATGGTCCACCACTCAAAGAACATCCAGACAACTTGACACAACTGTGAGAAGCATTGAGAGTCAACATGGGCCAGCATCCCTGTGGAACGCTTTTGACACCTTGTAAAGTCCATGACCGGACAAATCAAGGCTGTTCTGAGGACAAAGGGGAGTGCAACTCAATATTAGGAAGGTGTTCCTAATGTTCCTCACAACCTGGCCCTTATTTTAAGACTTCTGGAAGTGCCATCCAAGTGGGAGGACAAACACAGTAGTACACCACAGAGTACATGTAATATCTGTATACGGTCTGATATACCACAGCTGTCAGCCAATCAGCATTCAGGGCTCAAACCACCCAGTTTATAATTGTAATGAATGTGTACTTAGATAGTACATTACCCATGCTGACCCTTATTTTAAGGCTTCCGGAAGCACCATCCAAGTGAGAAAATAAACACACTAGTACACCACAGAGTACATGTAATATCTGTATAAGTACAATGTAATTACTAGGTGTTACACCGGATTTAGCTAGTTAAAATGAAGTTCATCTTGGTGTACTTGTAATTATTGTGTACCTACAACACTAGGCTAGCTAGCAAATGCTAGCAAACTACCTATGCTAAATCGTCCAGCCGAACTCATGTATTCCAAAAAGCTAAAACAAATTGCATGGAAAACGTACCTTTTCTCTCCTGTCTCTCCTGTTGCCGTTTTTTAACCTACAACACTGTGTATCTTTTGCGGTAATCTTTCATGTCTGTATTTTGCACACTGACATTCTTCTTGACCCTGTTCTATGCGCACTGTGTCAGCACATGTGGGCATGTTCGGGGTCGTTGTTATGTCGAGCGTGTTGCGCAGATTGACAGATCTTGCAATGATGTACAGTATGTATAAATCATTGAGGTCTTGACAGGATGCCTTAATTCCTGGGATAAATAAATAATTGCCCCAATGCATCCCATCCAAAAGTGAGAATGTTCCTCAACGGTGAAACCCTTGCAAGGTTACATGACAGAATAAGAGTTTGCGTTATGACCATTTAAAGTTAATTTATAAACTATTATTCAACTAAGCTTAAAAGGCTTACAATTTGGCAAGCATGACTAACTATGTAACAACTTTAAATTGAACTTTTTATTAATGTGTCTAAAAATGGTTAATTAATGGTTAATAACCTTTTACTGCAGTGGGCTAAATCAGGGTCACATAGAGTGTTTCTTCATAGTCTTAAACATACTGCGAAACAAAAGTGTTCAGCTCACACACATGGTTATGGGCTTAAAAAAAAGAAGACACCTGTAGCATGTCAGATATTTATTTTGTGAACCCATTTTTGCCATTGCGCCTGGGCATCAGAATCCAGAGCCTTTTCTTGTAGAGTTGTGTCAATGAGGGTCGGTTTTCAATTGGCTAACCCTTATCATGTGGTTTGTGCAGGCTGAAATATGGTGCATTGGGAAACTTGAACATTTGTAACAAGCATGGTAACACGCATTTGTTTTTACACCCCTGTAATTACAGACTGCAGTTACCACCAGTTACATGTTGTTACAGTGTAACTATGAATTTTTACAATTAATTACAATACTTGTTACAGTGTAATGACATATGTAATTACACTGTAATAAAGACCCCTTAGTTTACATACTCTATAATACGTAACAATATTTGTAAATGACTAAATGATTTGTTCACTACAGATGTTGTCCTCCCGTATTTCCAGCTGGGATGTGCCACGGTGGAACTAGAATGATGTTAGTGGACACAATGCTAGCCAGGCAACATGGACCACAGGAGGCCTTTGGTGTTATGGAGAAGATGCCACAGGGCAGGAATTATCAGTGTGTCACATGCTTGAAATGTTTTTCCGCCCCATCCAAGCTACAGAGGCACATCCTTTCACACACAGGACAACGACCATTTGGGTGTCACCTCTGTGAAAAGGCATTTCGGCAACTAGCACACCTGAAACTCCATCTTAACACACATCTTTATCCAAAACGAACTGAACAGAAGAAGATGAATGTAAAGTCTAGCTTGCATCCAAGTGGATATGAAAATACCCCTCCTGCAAAGATAGACAACTCAAAAGCATGTTTGCAGACAGGCTCCTTGGACCCAGTCGGTGCAGAGGACACATTGGAGGTAGACATCAGGCCTACTGGACCTGTCCACATAATTGAGGAAAACTCTCTCTGTTCCCCTCGCTGTATCGCTGAACTATATCCCCCACACTCTGAGGTTGAGAGGTTTGAGAAGCAGCACACAGAAGAGGAGCCAATTGGGAACCACGATGACTGGAGTGAACCTGAGAAACAGACACTGCATGAGGATAGATCCCCCAGAGATGAAACAGTGGACAAACAAACAAAAATAATTGAGAATTCAAACTCTCATAAATGCCCTGAGTGCTTTAAGTGCTTCAGCGCCCCGTCCAAATTAAAGAGGCACTGCCTGATTCACACAGGCCAGAAACCATTCCAGTGCTACCTATGCCGGCGTGCTTTTAGGCAGCTGGCCCATCTTAAGGTACACTACAGCATTCACTCAGGGGTCGCGAAGTCTAGAAGTCTCAAATCTTTCTCTCAACCCCAGAGGTCAAAAACCTGGCCAAGGAACTATCCATGTAACATTTGTGGCAGGAGATTTAAACAGAAGAGACATTTGATAGTTCACCAGCAAACTCATCATGGTCCAGATACTGCTGTGCACCCTGATAAGTTAGATAATACGAGTAAGGCCTGCCTTCCAACTCACACTGACCATGCTTCCCAAGTAGATTTCTCAAACTCTGAAAATGCTATAGCGTACAATACAGAGCTGAATGAAAAGTGTCAGATACATGTTGTTGAAGGTTTAGACATCTTATCTGAAGAATGGCATAACAGTGCAAAGCATGCGTCACAGGACATTGACCTCACTCGCTCCTCAGACAGAAACAATAAGTCATCTGTGTCTAATCGCTCTGACCGTACAAACACAGGTAAGGTAAGGGAAAATCAGTGCATGCTGTGCCTAAAGAAGTTTGACTATCCCTCCAAACTCTCCCGACATCTATTGGTCCACATGGACATCAAGCCGTTCGGATGCACCGTCTGTAGTAAGTCTTTCAGACAGCTCTGCCACTTACAGAATCACATGAAGGCGCAACACGTAAAAAGCGACAATGTTTTGAAAAGTGTAGAAGATGCTCCCGACCAACCAGGTGTTATTCTATTAAAGGACAAGTCTGTTTCTGAGATGAGGAGAAATCAAAGTGAACATTTAGACCAAGTTTCTCAACCTCAGGAAGGCAGCAGAGACATCAGTGAAGTTGGTTGTTTTCTAAACCAGTATGTTCTACCTGTCAGACCTACCTTAAGTCATTGCTCCACTGACAGTCTCTACAACTATGGTGCTCAACAACCTACATGGAACTCCAGTGGGAAGCTGCTACCTGGATTGGACTGTGATACAGTAAACAGGAAGTCTGCAGAGCAGCCTGTGTCTCTCAGACAAGGGCATAACACAGACTACACAAATACCAGTGATGTGTTTGAAAGCACACCAACACACCAATCACTGGTAGGCATATCTAAACAAAGGAGTTGCATCTTTCAAAACAAACCCACAATCCATGGCAGAGGGCGTTATAGTTGCCCAATTTGTTCAAAGCGCTTTGATGCTCCATCCAAGCTACAGCGGCATTCCCTGATCCATACAGGACAGAGGTCCTATCAGTGCCACACTTGTCTCAAGACATTTAGACAAAAAGCTCATCTGAAGGTGCACCAGTCTGTTCATGAACAAAGAAAAGAGGCTAAACCCTCTACTAGTCATAGTGAAGACCGAGAAACCAAGTCTTTCTCAAGACCAAAAAGGACCCCATCTTCAAATGAAAAGGATGTAGTCTTTTGTAATAGGAGTCAGAAGACATCACGTGACAGTGATCTCTCTGCTGTCCCTACAACTCAATCCGACTGCCCTCTGACAAACAACATCAACAGCCCACCACCGACATCTGTTGCACCTAGGAAATTGGGGGGGTACCAGTGCATGGCCTGTCTAAAGAAGTTTGACTATCCTTCTAAACTCTCCCGACATCTCTTGGTCCACATGGGCATCAAGCCTTTCAGATGTGCCGTCTGTAGTAAATCCTTCAGACAGCTCTGCCACCTACAGTCTCACATGAAGGTCCACAATAGTAAGACCACACTGCATGAGGAGGGTCAACAGAGGAACATCAACTTGGCTCATCTGGACAACATTCCCCCTGAGGCTGGGGTTGTTTCTGAGGGACACGTCTTTGCAGCAAGTCTTCATCCAGATGAACCAGGCCCAAGTCAAACTTTTGGAAATAACATACAAAATAGTAATGGTGGTGAATCCTTATCTCACTACTGTTCAACAGAAAGCATGAACCAATCAACAGAAATCATCAGAAAGAATGAAACAACCCCAACCCCTGAACAGTCAGAAGACATGAAAAGCATGAAGTCAGAAAACAACTGCCTAGTGGAGCAGAAATGTATCTCACCTCCTCAACTGACAAAGAGCACTTGGAATATTGCTGAAGAGAAACATGTGGACAAGTTTCCCTCGGATGAATATTATGGACAGCAAAACCACCCCCTGATTCCCAACTGGTTAAACCCCTATCCATATCAACAAGAAACCGCAAATAACAAACAGACATATCCAATTGCTACTCACCGTATTCCTTACCTGGAGGAACCAGGATCCAGCCACAGTGACCAACCGGAAATACCAGTTGATGTGAATCACAAGTTAAATCTATATCAATCCCCTTTAGAATCTCCTAGCACTAATTCACAATATGAAGCTAAAGAGGAGGAAAGGTTGGAGGTTGGGCTTAGGTCAGAGTTTAACGTTACATACAAGTCAGAACCTCCCAACGACCTTCAAGGCTGCTCAGACTGTAGTCAGTGTTTTACCACCAAGGGGAAACTGAATCATCACAGGTGTTCTCCAAGACATTCAGTTGAAGAGAGGCAGGCGAGCTCATATCGGTGCGCTATCTGCTTCAAAAGCTTCGAGGCTCCCTCGAAATTGAAAAGACACTATGTTATCCACACAGGCCAGAGGCCATTTCAGTGTACAGTGTGTGGAAAGGCTTTCACCCAGGCAGGCCATTTGAAGACACACCTGCAGATCCACAGGTAAAAGACTTGGGACATTCACCTACTGTATAACGAATCTAATCACAGATCTCCACACACTCGTATCTTACTTATATTTACCATTGTCCTCTACTCTCTAACATTAGCTTTTTGAATTGCAGAATATACCTTTTATTATGTATATTTTTCTGCCTTTCTATTCTGTCTTATTTTCTTGAAGTGGCTTTTATAAATGGTATTATATGGTTTAATGACTTTGTACTATATAGTAATGTACATGTGGTGTATTAATTGGTTTTAACAATCTGCCTATTTACAGTGTGATATTGCATGTTTTTGTGTTGCCTGCATTATGAATATGTAAATATGACAGCAGTCGATACTTCTGTTTCACACACAAAGTATACACTAGTGCAAATGTGTCTTTAAGGCAATACTCTGGCTGGCCATGGCATTATGGTGCTAGTTGGTTATAGCTCAAAGAAAATACATTTTGGGTAGGTCTTGTTTTTGGAACTGAGATAGGCATCATTTATTCTGAAAAACATTCTGAAAAATGTTGAGAGGAGACTACCTAAGCTGGATCAACGCCATCAGATAACTTGGGAAGTTGTTTCATTGTGACTTGCAGTACCACCTATTCACACAAGATGGCATCATGTCTATTTGTTTTGGTTGGTTGAGATGCGGTTGGTTAAGGAGAAGCTTCTGACTTCTAATGACCGATGTTATTCGGGGGGGACACTTCAGTGTGAAATAAACCGTTTTTTTACATGGTACATTTTCTGTTTGACATTTAAATACATAATCATACTGATTTATGAATGTGTACTCATTTGAAGTGTTTGAACTGTCTTTAATCCTGATGTAAAGGTTCTGAAAAATGTTGAGGATCTTAAAGAGTAGACTACCTAAGCTGGCAGGCCATGACAAGATAAAAAGCTCATTGACCTGTTAGGGATTTGTGGAGTACGGATTACGGGGATTATTTTCCCCCTAAAACCATTCAAGATTCAAGCTGTTTCTTCTTTAACCCTCCTGCTGTGTTCTGGTCGAATTGGACCGATTTACAAGTTTTCTCTCTGAAAAATGTAGTTAATTTAATCTGATTGTCATATAAGGTTCCATGACTTTGTCCACACAGGGCATCTGAACACACAAAATACATTTTGATGATTTTCATTACATTTTGGGTGTTTTATTTAACTTTTTTACACCTGTGGTGTTCCCGGTCAAAAATGACCAGTCATTAGAAATGAATGGGTGAGACTACAATTGGTGTATAAAATTGAGTTCAGGCACATGCCCATTCATTAGATGGACACACTTCCTCTCCCAGACCCCCACATGCATGTGTGTTTGAGCACACACACACCTTACTCCCTATTCTTGGCTTCCATGGCAACCCCCGCTGGAACCTTTCCCCCATGGGAACCACATCTGTTGGCATTCTCACAAACAATCGCAACATTGTTTCAATAAAATATAGAACTTTTCTCACAGCTCTGGTATATAAAGCTTTTTAGAGGTCTTGCTCACAATCCATTCTGTGGCAGCACAATGACCAAACGATATACTGTATGTGAGGCTCTTGATCATATCTTTGATCATGACACTGGTGAGGAGAGAGTCCTTGTTAAACTTTGACACAAAGTAGTCTGTGTTAAATAGCACCATATGTTTCATCTGAGTATTTGTTATAGTCAAAATAAACATTCTGCTTTTTTAAAAACTCAAAAACGAGCTGTATGAGCTCAGGTCAATGAGGCCTACGGGTCATAAATAGCTAATAGAAGTTCAAAACCTGTAATGTTCACAAGAACTTCAATTGATAAAAAGATCTAACACAACATTAGGTGATAATATATGTATTATTATGGATTTATAAGCAGCTATGATGGTGCTGTCATTTTGGACTGGGAACACAGAATTAATTAACATGAAATGAACACAACAGGAGGGTTAAGAGTTTCACAAGATGTTATATTATGTTAAGTATATTATATTGTATGCAGTTCTACTGTATATGCAAATAAATCGTAGAAGTTTTATCCAAATGTGTTACAACAGTTCATTGACGTAAGGATAAATCAATATTGCTTGTGCGGGAGTTTTTAATGTAAAACAAAGTGTAAGGGATGTTCTTCATGGTTTGCACTCCCTGCCGTCACACCATGGGGATGTGGGGAGGGATTCATTTCTGTCATTTTGTACATCTATATTCAAATCTCCCTAAATGAAACATTTTGGTCTTTACTGAGGCACCTCACAAAAAAACAAAATCCCAATTTTATTAATGGATCAGGTCAGATATATTTGGGAGTTACCTGTCCACGTAAAAATATTGACCAACAGAAGAAAACATAGACAATGCTACCCTGAACCATGGCCTTACCTGTGTAATTGACCAACAGAAGAAAACATAGACAATGCTACCCTGAACCATGGCCTTACCTGTGTAATTGACCAACAGAAGAAAACATAGACAATGCTACCCTGAACCATGGCCTTACCTGTGTAATTGACCAACAGAAGAAAACATAGACAATGCTACCCTGAACCATGGCCTTACCTGTGTAATTGACCAACAGAAGAAAACATAGACAATGCTACCCTGAACCATGGCCTTACCCTCACCCTGACAGAATGGGTTTAGTTTCTGAAATACACAGTTGGACATTATGTGTGTCTTCTTGCTGCTCAGAGCAGAGGCAACAGACCTTCATATTTTATAGGTCAGGTTGTGATTACAGGGCAGTGTAATAATCTCTGACATGTCTCTGGTGTGCAGACATGGGATCTAATCCTAGCAGTAGTAGCCAGTCCTGCCCTGTTGCTACCTCATGTCCCCATTTGATTGGATTAGGTAGCTTTACAGTAGACCTAGACCTCCAACCCAATAGAGACCTGTGTGGATTTGATAGATCATAATAATTAATATCACTTTTATAGCAGTATTCATTACATATCTCAAAGCGTTGCAAAGCATCAACAACAAAAACCATGCAATTAAAAAAAAAAACATAATTAGGCTAATCATCATACAGTTCTCAGTAGTTGATATTCAGATTTACCTTGTGCAGGCGCGTAACGGGCTTTGCAGGTGTGGTTCCATTGCGCGGGCTGCATAGATTTCAGACGCTGAAAATCCTCCCACTTGTTGGCCAACAGATTTTCTCCTGGAGTTGTTGTTCAATATAGAGTTTTCTGTACATTTATCTCAAGCAATCCCTTTAAAACACGGTGTACTTTTAATACAGACCAACTAGAATGCATCAAGACAACGGGTTCAGAATATTAGGGATCAATGAAAGGAAGCTATCTAAATATATGCATAGTGTTTCCGTTTCAGCACCAACTGGTGTAGCCCTTTCCTGTAGTCAAATGAGCTCATGGATGGAATGTTATTAACATTTTTAATAATTTCATAAATAATACACTTTTTTTTATAACGTCGAAAATTCGGTGTTTCTATGTCAAACGTTGTTATATTTCAGTCTTCTGTGATGTACATAAAGTGTAATATTGGGACGCAAACATAACATGTAATATATTTCAACTCTATATCTGACACGGTACAGGTAGGTGTCTTCTTTTTAACCCCTTAACCATGTGTGTGAGACGTATACTTTTGTTTCAAAGTAGATTTGTTTAAGACTACCAAGAAACACTGTGAGACCCAGATATAGTAAGTAAAAAGTTGAAAAAAATACTCAGATTTGGTAGATTATTTAGGCAAATTTTAAGGTTAGCAATGTATGTTTGACTCATAAAAAAATTCCAAACTTGTTATATATCCCAAAATATATCGATTAATAAAAAATACAGTGGTTTTATTCATCCTAAAAGTTGCCATATTCAAGTTCAAACCATGACATTTTAGAAGGTTAAAAAACGTTACAATAGGGGTCGAACAATAGGCTAGTCCTAGGAATCTACCCAAATCATCACTAATTATGGAACTGTAATGACAACGGTCCAGTCGTCATGAACCGTGCGCCAGGCGGTTAAAACTGCTACAGTATGTGTGGTCTGAGTTCTATAATGTTTCAAATAGGCTACAGGTACCAAATGATTGCTCAGCGTTAGGCTAATATGATCCACTATTGCTAGCGACCCCGGGAACAGCTACATGGATGTGACAGAGAAAGAAAGGCAACGGAATGGAATGATGCAAAATGTAGGCCACAAATAGAACACTAGAGTTACAGTTCTAAACGTATGTGGGTATTACTAACGTGCCTCCCGATAGTGGCTACTATTTAACTTGATACAAATCGTTAAATAAAACAACATCCTGGGCATATAATTAAAACATTATAAACCCGCATAAATCAACTTGGCGGGTTCGGCTTTACAGAAGCCTATAGCTTGTGGTCTCCATATTTCATCGCTGCAAATTCTGAGGGCATAGAATTAGACATTTCAATAAAGGCACAGCTATTTATAGCCTACCTCACTGTGGAAAATGGGCCAATACATGTCATGTTGATATTGTGTTTTATTTGCTTCCATATGATTGGTTTCACATTTGTCTCCAGGGATAATGAGGAATAATCATCTAAAACAATTGTTATTTGTATTTACAATCCCCATTCTCCAAATATATTACTCATTTACCTAGCTCTTGTCATTAGCTGTTATCGATTTATAAATTACAGTGCATGGAGAATGCTGAATATTTATATCGAAAAATGAAAGTATATGCCTTTTCCATTTGGAAGGTTCGCTCAACCTTGTTCATGGTTTCCTCCCGTGTAAAGGAGGTGGAATTATGAGGGAAGTCTTGGTCATAATATGGAGTATCTGTAGACACATCTCCACCACACCTCCATTTATTTGATCTCCACCCCAAAGGAATGGCTGATGTATCGTATTATATTCTCATGCTTAAATTCAAGGTCAGAATAGTCATTGAGAGAAAAGTGCATAAAAAGGCAATTACTTCCATTTACAGGCGCTTGACTCCACCTAGATGGACGTCAAGAGACTAAAGGTCGAAAGGTTCATGGCTGATCTTGATGGAGAGAATGGTATACTAAGTGGAGAGCTGTATTGGATATATCTAGATAGCTCCAGATTATATATACAAATTGAGTTTGTGCATCTTTTTTTTTTTTGGGGGGGGGGGGAATGATTCTGGCTCCATGCTTGTGGATGGCATGAGTGCACTTTTAATCGTTTTAAACATGTGTGGAGTTATGCGTTTTTCAAACACTTAACAGGTACATACAGATCATGTCCAGTACGGTCATATTGATTACATTCAGCAGATCCAGTCTCATGCATGTCACCATTTGGCACGAAAGTCAGTGCCTAAAAAGCCTTAGAAATCCGTTGTATTTACACAGTTTCCAGTTCATGTCTGAAATTCTTCACATAAAGACGGGAGTACCAACCAACCAATCAAATCTCAGGTTCTCCCATCCTGTTCCAGCTAGCCATTTGCCTAGCAGCGCTGCGGGAGACTACAAAACGGTGAAACGGGGACTTATGTATTTATTATGAGCCCATCAGCGGTAGGCAGGCGGGTGGCTCTGGGGGTCAGAGGAAGTGCACTGCTCAGCAGGTCTGAAACCACATTGGGGGTTAAACGGTGCAGATGATGTCAAACCCCCAGGGTGGCGGAAACTTAATAAAGCTTGATCCTTTTTTTGTTAACACGTGAAGTGATGTGAAGCTCAGTGCTCATGGCCCTCTAATCTCAACCCATTAAATATGCAGACAGGAGACCCATGCCTCTGTGACACACACAGTTAAATATAACTGTTAAATAGTCTCATAGTGTGTGTGTGTGTGTGTGTGTGTGTGTGTGTGTGTGTGTGTGTGTGTGTGTGTGTGTGTGTGTGTGTGTGTGTGTGTGTGTGTGTGTGTGTGTGTGTGTGTGTGTGTGTGTGTGTGTGTGTGTGTGTGTGTGTGTGTGTGTGTGTGTGTGCGTGCGTGCGTGTGCGTGCATGCTTCAGAGAGGTACTTTTAAGAACTAGAGTTGGAATCAGTAGTTTTAAAGACGGGGTTAGAGCCAAAATGTGTGTTTCAGTGACTCAACTACCTATTGTGTGTTGCGAGGAACATAATTGTTTCTGTGAAACATGTCCTCTATCTACCCAGTGTGTCTCCAATGAAAACTCCTAGTTAAGTCAACGTACCCACCAGCATTATATAGCCTGTAAGAAACGTTCTTGTCCGTCACGACCCAATCAGTATTTGCAAAAAGTGTTGACAAGCTGAATGCACCGAGCTGTCTGTTTAAACTACTAGCACACAGCTCTGACACCCATCCATACCCCACAAGACATGCCACCAGGTGTCTCTTCACAGTCCCCAAGTCCAGAAAAGACTATGGGAGGCACACCGTACTACATAGAGCCATGACTACATGGAACTCTATTCCACATCAGATAACTGATGAAAGCAGTAGAATCAGATATATTTTTTTTAAACCGATAAAAATAGACGTTATGGAACAGTGGGGACTGTGAAGAGACACACACACAGGCACAGACACACATACACATGATAAGACACGCATCTCTACGCACACATAAACATGGGCTTTGTATTGTAGATATGTGATAGTAGAGTAGTGGCCTGAGGGAACACACTTCATGTGTTGTGAAAAGTGTTATGAAATGTAATGTATTATTTTAAAATGTATATAACTGCCTTAATGTTGCTGGACCGTAGGAAGAGTAGCTACTGCCTTGGCAGGAACTAATGGACCCGAGGAAGAGTAGCTTCTGCCTTGGCAGGAACTAATGGGGATCCATAATAAACCCCAGGAAGAGTAGCTGCTGCCTTGGCAGGAACTAATGGACCTGAGGAAGAGTAGCTACTGCCTTGGCAGGAACTAATGGACCCGAGGAAGAGTAGCTGCTGCCTTGGCAGGAACTAATGGACCCGAGGAAGAGTAGCTGCTGCTTTGGCCTGAACTAATGGGGATCCATAATAAACCCCTGAAAAGTAGCTGCTGCCTTGGAAGGAACTAATGGGGATCCATAATAAACCCCAGGAAGAGTAGCTGCTGCCTTGGCACGAACTAATGGGGATCCATAATAAACCCCTAGAAAGAGTTGCTGCTGCCTTGGCAGGAACTAATGGACCCCAGGAAGAGTGGCTGTTGCCTTGGCAGGAACTAATGGACCCCAGGAAGAGTGGCTGTTGCCTTGGCAGGAACTAATGGACCCCAGGAAGAGTAGCTGCTGCCTTGGCAGGAACTAATGGACCCGAGGAAGAGTAGCTGCTGCCTTGGCCTGAACTCATGGGGATCCATAATAAACCCCTGGAAAAGTAGCTGCTGCCTTGGAAGGAACTAATGGGGATCCATAATAAACCCCAGGAAGAGTAGCTGCTGCCTTGGCACGAACTAATGGGGATCCATAATAAACCCCTAGAAAGAGTTGCTGCTGCCTTGGCAGGAACTAATGGACCCCAGGAAGAGTGGCTGTTGCCTTGGCAGGAACTAATGGACCCCAGGAAGAGTGGCTGTTGTCTTGACAGGAACTAATGGACCCCAGGAAGAGTGGCTGTTGCCTTGGCAGGAACTAATGGACCCCAGGAAGAGTGGCTGTTGCCTTGGCAGGAACTAATGGACCCCAGGGAGAGTGGCTGTTGCCTTGGCAGCAGCAAATAGGGGTTTCCTTAATAAATACAAATCAGTGTCTGACGTATCTCCCATACCGACTAACCTTGTCCCAGTGCCCGGTCCCTGAACCCTAACCATTGATGAAGTTTCACACCCAGACAGTCCTAACATCACTGCCTGCCCTGTCAGCCTCTCCCCCACAGCGGAGCTCCAGCATGGGGCCTCTGTTTGTGTATTTGTGTAATATATATTTGTCTCTGTGAAACTTGATCCACCGGAACTGGATGGGAATGAGATGCATTTCTAAGGGTATTTCGGAAAGGGCCTGGGGGGGCCATGAGCTTGGGCTTTGGGGTCTTTGGTTTCAAGGCCTCTGGAGCCACCTAGTAGAGAAATGCTAGACCACAGGAATTGTTCCAGTGTGACACTGTGTTAGGGATGGACTGTGGCCAAGTCATAACTTATCCCCAACATCACCAAAGTGGGTTATGTTTGGAGGGCTTCCTGCTTGGTAGCCATGTTGCTCATTACCATGAGCAACTCATTTATAAGCCTACTATACAGCATACCATCAATTAAAGGCAAACAGTCTACACTATAGAAAATTATAATTAAACACCAACAAATCTAGTTGTTTCAACTAATTATTATTTAGTTCCATAGCCTTTTTTTCAAAATCTTTTCATTCCAAGTGTTACCTGAACAACAACAAAAATCATTGGCCCAAACTTAGCTCTAACTTGAGAAAAGATTGGCAAAAGTTCTGTCAATTTAACATGTGTTCAACTTGTCTCATACTGTATGTTCAGTCAACTATAGCAATTATTATGTGGACATCTTAACTAAAAAAGGCTGTGCAGCTGGTTACACACACAGTGCTTTCAACAGACAAGATTTTCAACTACATATTTGACACAAGTTATTACATTGTGCATGTTCATTTATACAGTCATTATTATTCAACATGTCCTCACCTGGGATTTGAACTCACAACCTCTTGGTTAATGTCATTCCGATCTTCCTGCTACACCACCACGTCTGTTTCAATTATCAGTCAATCATTGATTTGATTCGATTATTTAAGCAATTGTATTTTTTTCTGTATAGTTGTCTAATGTTGGTGAGGAATATTACTAGCAGGAAGATCCTGCGTCAAATATGGAAGTTGAAAACATTGTATGTTAAAAGCACTCTGTGTGTGTTTAAATAGTTCCACAGCCTTTTTAACATTTATTTTTCTAAGGTAAGATGCCCAAATCACAATTTCAAGTTGAATGAACATACAATTTCAGCAAACACATCCTTTTAAGTATACTGAAATCTGCCTACTGAAATCTGCCTACGTTTTCTCACATTGGATCTAAGTTTGGGCCAACTAAAAATGTTAAGTTCAGGTAACACTGACCGAAACGTTGAGTAAACAAAACAAAAAGAAAGTTGTGGAATCAGTTACTTAATATTATTTAGTTGAAACGTGATTTTGTTTTTACAGTGTACTTCAATACAAATTGGATTTAAACATGTACTCTGAAACAAATATCATATCTCCTTAAAAATGTTTATCTATCTATCATGATGTTTTCCATATGTCCCATCTACAGTATAACTGTAGAAAAAGAAAAGGGATGAATGTCAGATGTATGTTCCTGTGAACATGTCAACCTGAATACAAACATCAAGGAAGATTACAAAATGTGTCTCCCTGTATGAATGTGTGTTTAATAATGTGATGTGTCTCCCTGTATGAATGTGTGTTAAATAATGTGATGTGTCTCCCTGTATGAATGTGTGTTAAATAATGTGATGTGTCTCCCTGTATGAATGTTTGTAAAATAATGTGATGTGTCCCCCTGTATGAATGTTTGTTAAATAATGTGATGTGTCTCCCAGTATGAATGTTTGTTAAATAATGTGATGTGTCTCCCTGTATGAATGTTTGTTAAATAATGTGATGTGTCTCCCTGTATGAATGTTTCATAAATAATGTGATGTGTCTCCCTGTATGAATGTTTGTTAAATAATGTGATGTGTCTCCCAGTATGAATGTTTGTTAAATAATGTGATGTGTCCCCCTGTATGAATGTGTGTTAAATAATGTGATGTGTCCCCCTGTATGAATGTTTGTTAAATAATGTGATGTGTCCCCCTGTATGAATGTGTGTTAAATAATGTGATGTGTCCCCCTGTATGAATGTTTGTTAAATAATGTGATGTGTCTCCCTGTATGAATGTTTGTTAAATAATGTGATGTGTCTCCCTGTATGAATGTTTGATAAATAATGTGATGTGTCTCCTTGTATGAATGTTTGTTAAATAATGTGATGTGTCTCCCAGTATGAATGTTTGTTAAATAATGTGATGTGTCCCCCTGTATGAATGTTTCATAAATAATGTGATGTGTCTCCCTGTATGAATGTTTCATAAATAATGTGATGTGTCCCCCTGTATGAATGTTTGTTAAATAATGTGATGTGTCTCCCTGTATGAATGTTTCATAAATAATGTGATGTGTCTCCCTGTATGAATGTTTGTTAAATAATGTGATGTGTCCCCCTGTATGAATGTTTGTTATATAATGTGATGTGTCTCCCAGTATGAATGTTTGTTAAATAATGTGATGTGTCTCCCTGTATGAATGTTTGTTAAATAATGTGATGTGTCTCCCTGTATGAATGTGTGTTAAATAATGTGATGTGTCCCCCTGTATGAATGTTTGTTAAATAATGTGATGTGTCCCCCTGTATGAATGTGTGTTAAATAATGTGATGTGTCCCCCTGTATGAATGTTTCATAAATAATGTGATGTGTCCCCCTGTATGAATGTTTGTTAAATAATGTGATGTGTCTCCCTGTATGAATGTGTGTTAAATAATGTGATGTGTCTCCCAGTATGAATGTTTGTTAAATAATGTGATGTGTCTCCCTGTATGAATGTGTGTTAAATAATGTGATGTGTCTCCCTGTATGAATGTTTCATAAATAATGTGATGTGTCTCCCTGTATGAATGTTTCATAAATAATGTGATGTGTCCCCCTGTATGAATGTTTGTTAAATAATGTGATGTGTCCCCCTGTATGAATGTTTGTTATATAATGTGATGTGTCTCCCAGTATGAATGTTTGTTAAATAATGTGATGTGTCTCCCTGTATGAATGTTTGTTAAATAATGTGATGTGTCTCCCTGTATGAATGTTTGTTAAATAATGTGATGTGTCTCCCTGTATGAATATTTGTTAAATAATGTGATGTGTCTCCCTGTATGAATGTTTGTTAAATAATGTGATGTGTCCCCCTGTATGAATGTTTGATAAATAATGTCGATGTGTCCCCCTGTATGAATGTTTGTTAAATAATGTGATGTGTCCCCCTGTATGAATGTTTGTTAAATAATGCGATGTGTCCCCCTGTATGAATGTTTGTTAAATAATGTCGATGTGTCTCCCTGTATGAATGTTTGATAAATAATGTGATGTGTCTCCCTGTATGAATGTTTGTTAAATAATGTGATGTGTCTCCCTGTATGAATGTTTGTTAAATAATGTGATGTGTCCCCCTGTATGAATGTTTGTTAAATAATGTGATGTGTCTCCCAGTATGAATGTTTGTTAAATAATGTGATGTGTCTCCCTGTATGAATGTTTGTTAAATAATGTGATGTGTCTCCCTGTATGAATGTTTCATAAATAATGTGATGTGTCTCCCTGTATGAATGTTTGTTAAATAATGTGATGTGTCCCCCTGTATGAATGTTTGTTAAATAATGTGATGTGTCCCCCTGTATGAATGTGTGTTAAATAATGTGATGTGTCCCCCTGTATGAATGTTTGTTAAATAATGTGATGTGTCTCCCAGTATGAATGTTTGTTAAATAATGTGATGTGTCTCCCAGTATGAATGTTTGTTAAATAATGTGATGTGTCTCCCTGTATGAATGTTTGTTAAATAATGTGATGTGTCTCCCTGTATGAATGTTTGTTAAATAATGTGATGTGTCTCCCTGTATGAATGTTTCATAAATAATGTGATGTGTCTCCCTGTATGAATGTTTGTTAAATAATGTGATGTGTCCCCCTGTATGAATGTTTGTTAAATAATGTGATGTGTCCCCCTGTATGAATGTGTGTTAAATAATGTGATGTGTCCCCCTGTATGAATGTTTGTTAAATAATGTGATGTGTCCCCCTGTATGAATGTTTGTTAAATAATGTGATGTGTCCCCCTGTATGAATGTTTGTTAAATAATGTGATGTGTCTCCCTGTATGAATGTTTGTTAAATAATGTGATGTGTCTCCCTGTATGAATATTTGTTAAATAATGTGATGTGTCTCCCTGTATGAATGTTTGTTAAATAATGTGATGTGTCCCCTGTATGAATGTTTGATAAATAATGTCGATGTGTCCCCCTGTATGAATGTTTGTTAAATAATGTGATGTGTCCCCCTGTATGAATGTTTGTTAAATAATGCGATGTGTCCCCCTGTATGAATGTTTGATAAATAATGTGATATGTCCCCCTGTATGAATGTTTGTTAAATAATGTGATGTGTCTCCCTGTATGAATGTTTGTTAAATAATGTGATGTGTCTCCCTGTATGAATGTTTGTTAAATAATGTGATGTGTCTCCCAGTATGAATGTTTCATAAATAATGTGATGTGTCTCCCAGTATGAATGTTTCATAAATAATGTGATGTGTCTCCCTGTATGAATGTTTCATAAATAATGTGATGTGTCCCCCTGTATGAATGTTTGTTAAATAATGTGATGTGTCTCCCTGTATGAATGTTTCATAAATAATGTGATGTGTCTCCCAGTATGAATGTTTCATAAATAATGTGATGTGTCCCCCTGTATGAATGTTTGTTAAATAATGTGATGTGTCTCCCTGTATGAATGTTTGTTAAATAATGTGATGTGTCTCCCAGTATGAATGTTTCATAAATAATGTGATGTGTCTCCCAGTATGAATGTTTCATAAATAATGTGATGTGTCTCCCTGTATGAATGTTTGTTAAATAATGTGATGTGTCTCCCTGTATGAATGTTTGTTAAATAATGTGATGTGTCTCCCTGTATGAATGTTTGTTTAATAATGTGATGTGTCTCCCTGTATGAATGTTTGTTAAATAATGTGATGTGTCTTCACTCAAAATGAATTCATCTCAGGTTTCAGTTTGCATTTAAAGAGACCTGCAATGCCTAGACAGAAATGATTTGCATTGTGTAGTAGGATATAAAATAAATAATTACCTCTCAGCATACTGTACTATCCCATCCCTACACACCTCCCTTCCCAACTCCCTCCCCCTCTGTCTGTCAGAAGTGCTCCGCCTCAGCCTGTCCAAGTTGGGAATTGCCTTCCACTTTGCGGTCTTTGGCAGATAACTTACCAAACTAGGCCTGTCCGTTGTCAGAGCCCCTCTCCTTCTGAATCATTCCTACCGGCTGGCTGCCTGTACAGGGGCTTGAAGCTGCTGGTAGAGAGATCCATAACCCCCCAGGTTCTCCTGTCTCTGTCACTCTAGTCTAGTATACAGCAGCTGCCTCAGAGGGGTAGCCCCACCAACACCTCCCCCACACACAAAGACAGAGAGAGACAGACACCACCACCACTCGGACCCCCAGCCACAGTTGAGAGCAGCAGGACACTGAAGGAAGAAAACAATAGGAAGACAGGTGCTCATTGCTAGGGCCTGTTTATTTTCAGAACCTCCACACAGGACCATACACTCTGGTTTGAACAAACAAACACGTAATCACAGTTGCAGAAATAACTCAAGTCTTCTTTAAAGTAACCTGTGGGTAGGTGAAGACCCCCTGCGTGAGAGAGAAAGAGAGAGATGGGCGAGAGAGAGAGAGACAGATGGGGGCAAAGATAAATAGAGGGGTTATATGGAGAGAGAGAGAGAAAGAGAGAGAGAAAGAAAGAGAGAAAGAGAGGACAGAGAAATAGAAAGAGAGAGCGAGAGAGGAGAGAGAAAGAGATGGTGTGGTGACATGGCACCTCTATCTTCTCTGGTATGACCCCTCTGCCCCGCCAACGTTGATATAAGATTATAGATCTGGCACTGGCATGATGTTCTACATATCTCCCTGACATGCCTAGCTTGGGGCCAGAGTGGACTTTATACAGAGCACACTTAGGAATAAGAGGGTATTTATAGATGGATATACTGTAGTAGCCTTTACACTGTGTCAACAAGAAGTCACCAACCAATCATGTTTTCCTTACATACTATTCCTTACATATTATTATCTCATGAATAGATATCAATAGCAATAGCCCAACCATGCCTTTGCCCATAATTTGGAAATCATTTCCAAATGAAAGCTTTAAAAATGCTTTAAAAATGTTCATGCACTGTGGAATATCCTTGTTGTGTCTCTCTAGTCCAAATTAAGGCCTTTGAAGACAGAATTCTGCTATGAATGTACTTGACCTTAATTCTCTCCATACACTCAAAAATATTCATCTAAGGAAGGAAACAAACACAGTTGGTTACTTTGTGTATCCTGTTGAGGGACTAAATGCTTTCACTGTGAATTACTAAACTCCGACTAAAATGCCCCATTAATATTGCACATTGGTGCAAGCTAAAATAGAACATCAACTATTCATATCTGTGTGCTTATGTGTCGCATCTTTGGGTGTTAACAGCCAGAACAGTTTGATGAAATCCTCAGACTTTCTGTACGGATTTAGAATACTGCAAGACACAGTATTGTTCTTTGAGGTTCCTCTGAGGAAAACGGTTGGATCAAACTACTGTATCTATTTCAGGGAGCTGAATGTAAGGAAATCTACCCGGAAGTGGTCCGTCCTCCTCCTTTCTGCACGACTCTAGGCTTTTTGAATCACATTCTCAATGGCGGACAGATCACCAATAGAGACACCATTGTGTTTCTAACCAGAAAAGAATAAGCAGGCTATATTTCAGACACGGACATTGGGGAACTCATACAGTGTTGCTTATTAAGCAGCTTATTATCTATTAATTGTTTATATTTTTTATTTTAATTTGCAAAGTGTGTTGAGACTTTGTTAAATGCACTTTAAATATATTGTGATTTGATTGTGCTATATTAGCCTAATTCCAGATCTGTTTATACTGTCTGGCATAACAACCACCCAAAGGAGATGGCTATACAGCACAATCTGGGAACAGGCTAGTAAGATCTGACACATATTGTTCATAATATGTCATCCAAAGATAAGCAGAATATGGACAGTGAAACTGTATGGTAAGATTTCCACTAAGCAACATTGAAATGTTGGGTAACTGAACACAGTGAAGGTCTGAAGTGTCCTCAATGCCAAATTTGTTTACTGAGCCCAGGCGTTGGGTGGAATTAAATTGACATTGATGGAATCCTTAATGATGGCAGCAGATCAATCTCAGCTGTTTAATATGTGCAGGGAAGACAGCAGAGGGCTAGAGGGAGAGGTCATCTTCCTCCCTAAGGATTCCCAACGGATCTCCTTCCATGTCCTGAAACCAGGGTACAGTTACAGATCTGTATCTATCTAAATAAAAATATACTTTGATCAGATAAAAAAATATATATATTTACAGTAACACTAGCTGTACTGTCTTAAATACAGTATATTAAATACAGTATCTGCAGGTTGTTTATGGTTGGTGAGTCTAAATAAGGGCTAGATTCAATCCGTATTGTGGGAGTTCAGTGCTATAGCGCATCTGTAGTGTTTACCGTGAATGCAGTCTTCACGAAGAAGGGAACATTGCCATTAAATTCCAATCGCGCTATAGAGCTGAACTTCAGCGATACAGATTGAATCGAGCCCTAAATGTCCAAATGTAGCTGGATACAGTGAGAGATACATGAGGGTCGGACGGATCAGACTGAGGACAGGAGGAGGATGAATCAGACTGAGGACAGGAGAAGGACGGATCAGACTGAGGACAGGAGGAGGATGGATCAGACTGAGGACAGGAGAAGGATGAATCAGACTGAGGACAGGAGGAGGACGGATCAGACTGAGGACAGGAGGAGGACGGATCAGACTGAGGACAGGAGAAGGACGGATCAGACTGAGGACAGGAGGAGGACGGATCAGACTGAGGACAGGAGAATGACAGACCAGACTGAGGACAGGAGGAGGACGGATCAGACTGAGGGAAGGAGGAGGACGGATCAGACTGGGGACAGGAGGAGGACGGATCAGACTGAGGACAGGAGAAGGACAGACCAGACTGAGGACAGGAGGAGGACGGACCAGACTGAGGACAGAAGAAGGACAGACCAGACTGAGGACAGGAGGAGGACAGACCAGACTGAGGACAGGAGGAGGACGGACCAGACTGAGGACAGGAGGAGGACAGACCAGACTAGACAGCAGTGTTTATACAATGTAAGAGATGTCAAAACAAACAAACTCTTACCTGCCGTTCAGGTATAAGCTTAGATATATGAGTTTTTAGGCAACAAAGGAAAGCCTACACCTGTGCATAATCAATGCTTTATAAATATGGATATGCCTATATTAATATCAAAGGCTAATACGTTAATTTATGCAGATCTCAGATCTCTGTTTTTTTCTGGAACTACTTATTCAAGTCTATTCTAACATGACTAATATGCATAAACATTATTGATCACAAAACGTTGGTTTCAAGCCGTAGTTTACACTTGCAGACTATGATATCTCCTGCTGAGTCATCCTCAACATGTATCATAAACCCAGAACCTAAAGTAATTCCAGTAAGAGTTGGAACAAATTGTACTTTGGAAATGATACCATTCTGTACACAGTTGCTTGGAGACGGTGAAGTAACAAATATATGAACAATTTACATAAAGCAACCCATAAGAGATTAAAACCAAGCGTACAGTATGATTATTTTTATTTTTTTAGTTAGCACATAGGAGAGGATTAAGAAACATAAAACAATGTAATCCTTACTTCATAGACTAATAGGATCATTCAGAATGAAATCTTCTTTTAAAGAAATGAAGTTTAATGCAGATGCGGTTTAAGAAGTTCACACAAGAGAATAATTACAAATGACTAGAACCACGAAGGGCATAGATTACTGTAAATTCCCATACTTAATACACATGTTTGCGCACTAAAGGTTAGTCCTTTTTAAAATAAATGTTAGAAATTGACACTTCATAGGCTAGTTATTGTGCATCCAAAATACAGTAAAACAAACATCATAAATCTGACATTTTATCCACATAGCAAAACCCATCTCAGTTATTTCTAACAGCTACCCCCTCTTCCTAACCCCCAACCATTTATCCCAGCCCTGAAGACCCGAGGCCAGCTGACAGATGCTCAGACAGAGAATGTGGGTGGGATTATGGGTAAAGCACTAGTGGCTGTCTGTTACATCATCTAGTCACATGACTTCCCCCAGTGTCAGAGGATAGGAAGAGGTCGATCTGGCTGCTATCGCCACAGTACCAAAATTTACACCTAAAGAAAAGACATATACAGAGTTCAGGGACTCAGGAAAAAACATCCACAGCTCAACTTGATAGCTCAATGTTTCCACAATGTTATTACTGCAGTAAAATAACACTGTTAGAGAGTGATAATGTAATGTGTGAGGAAGGGAGAGTCTCGTACCAGACTAGAAACCCTAGTAACTATGGCCTTAACGATCTATCCCATTCTGGGTATTGGACAGCTGCTCTCACCATAGGAAGTCACAGCTCTGTTCATTTTGATGTTAATAGCCTCTCGGGCAGCATCTTTTGCAGATCTGGTGTGTGGGTGTGTTTGTAATGTACACTGAACAAAAATATAAACACAACATGTAAAGTGTTGGTCCCATGTTTCATGAGCTGAAATAAAAGATCCCAGAAATGTTCCAAATGCACAAAAAACATATTTCTCTCCAAATTGTGTGCACAAATTTGCTTACATCTGCGTTAGTGAGCATTCCTCCGTTGTCAATATAATGCATTCACCTGACAGGTGTGGCATATCATGAAGCTGATTAAACAGCATGATTATTACACAGGTGCAACTTGTGCTGGGGAAAATAAAATGGCACTCTACAATGTACAGTTTTGTCACACAACACAATGCCACAGATGTCTTCAATTTTGAGGTAGTGTACAATTGGCATGCTGACTACAGGAGTGTCCACCAGAGCTGTTGCCAGATAATTTAATGTTAATTTATCTACCATAAGCCGCCTCCAACGCCGTTTTAGAGAATTTGGTAGTACGTCCAACCAGACTCACAACCACAGACCAAATGTATGGCGTCGTGTGGGTGAGCGGTTTGCTGATGTCAACATTGTAAACAGAGTGCCCCATGGTGACGGTGGGGTTATGGTATGGGCAGGCATAAGCTACGGACAACGAACACAAATGCATTTTATCAATGGCAATTTAAATGCACAAAGATACCTTGATGAAAACCTGAGGCCCATTGTCGTGCCATTCATCCACCGCCACCCTCTCATGTTTCATCATGATAATGCACAGCCCAATGTCGCAAGGATCTGTACACCATTCCGGGAAGCTGAAAATGTCCCAGTTCTTCCATGAATACTCAGACATGGCACCCATTGAGCATGTTAGTGACCGTATAGTATGTAAGAAGTGCCTATCAAGCCAATCCAACTTGTGGGAGGTGCTTCAGGAAGCATGGGGTGAAATCTCTTCAGATTACCTCAACAAACTGACAACTAGAATGCCAAAGGTCTGCAAGGTTGTAATTGCTGCAAATTGAGGATTCTTTGATGAATGCAAAGTTTGAAGGAAACAATTATTATTTCAATTGTAAATAATTATTTATAACCTTGTCAATGTCTTGACTGTATTTCCTATTCATTTTGCAACTCATGTCATGTATGTTTTCATGGAAAACAAGGACATTTCTAAGTGATCCCAAACTTTGGAATGGTAGCATATGTCTTTATTTGATTTATTCCACCTTTATTTAACCAGGTAGGCCAGTTGAGAACAAGTTCTCATTTACAACTGCGACCTGGCCAAGATAAAGCAAAGCAGTTCGACACATACAACAAAACAGAGTTACACATGGGATAAACAAACGTACAGTCAATAATACAGTAGAAAAATATACACTGTGTGCAAATGAGGTAGGATAAGAGAGGTAAGGCAATAAATAGGCCTTGGTGGAGAAGTAATTACAATATAGCATTTAAAACACTGGAATGGTAGGATGTGCAGAAGATGAATGTGCAAGTTGAGATACTGGGGTGCAAAGAAGCAAGATAAATAAATAAATACAGTATGGGGATGAGGTAGATTGGATGGGCTATTTATGGATGAGCTATGTACAGGTGCAGTGATCTGTGTTGCTGCTCTGACAGCTGGTATGTAAATGTCATATTTCAGTATTTTTTGTTTAAATTTTTTTTGCAAACATGTCTAAAAACCTGTTTTTGCTTTGTCATTATGGGGTCCTACATGAAGAGGAATCACTACCAACAGTCAACTGCATGGAGGACACTAGCCCTCAACCATGCTCTCCTTATCACATATTAGTCACAGTGTGTGACAAACACACAGACACACACACACACACACACACATTAGAAGGGGTGGAGTCTTACATTTACTGAACACTAAAGTCATTGTTCTTAATAGAAGGCATTGCTAAGAGATAAAAAGTTAACCCTCAAATCACATAATGCCTGAAAGCATAGACCCTATTAAGGCCTGTTAAAATCCATGGCATGCTCAAGTCTATAAGAGGGAATGACGTCTGCTGCTGAAAACTTAGCCAGCAAATAACATTATTCTTCATGTCAACTCACTGTGCCGTGTAGAAAATAGAGGGAATAACTCCAGACATCTTCACACCCTCATACTTCACAGCTGTCTGTCCGCGCGGGTCCCCTTCCATACATGGGCGTTCAGGAGTCAACGCGCGAGCCTCAGCGCCCTTCCACTCCACTCATAACAGGGCCTGGCATCCAAATAAGGAGAAAGAGGCCGCCGGGCGTAGTGGCGCTTGTAGAGTAGACCTATAAATTGGGTTCTGCCCTCACCACACCACCGCTGCTCATTCAGAGGAACAGGATACTCGGTACTTATTTGGTGAGTATCTGACAACTTGTCATTATTCAAATACGGGAAACAGAGAGTTCTATTTACTAGTCTGTTTTCCATCAGGTTCGGACGAAAAAGCGAAATTGATGATGAATCATATGGAATATTAATCTGCAGTTCATTATTATTATTAGATTAATAATACATTATTTGACTTTGCGGTGCTCGCTATAGGGTTTTAAAAGAGATAAATCATTACTCAAAATAAGTTTGTTAGACTTGTGTGGCCTGTGTGTTGTAGCATATACTGTACAACGTTAGCCTGCCAGTGTTTCCCGGGGCCACAATAAAAAGATGTAGGCTATTGTTGGGGCTACTCGAGGACCGGAGTTATGAAACACTTTTGTATTATGACCTGTAGCCTATACTACTTAGCCTAATGTGCGTTTTATCACAACAGAAACCCAGCTGACATCATGTGTGACGACGACGAGACTACCGCCCTTGTGTGCGACAACGGCTCGGGTCTGGTGAAGGCTGGCTTTGCCGGAGATGACGCACCTCGCGCAGTGTTCCCCTCCATCGTTGGTCGCCCCCGTCATCAGGTAAACTTCCCAGCATGAAAATCAACGAAACATTTATGAGGATACATCATACATCCATCAAATTGGGCGTTTTTCCAGACTTAATTGTCTATACATTATGCATTACTCTTGATTATCTGCTCCCGGTTTTATTTTACCTAACCAGGGGTATTCAACTCTTACCCTAAAAGGTCCGGATTTCTGTTCTACCTGATAATGAATTGCAACCACCTGGTGTCCCAGGTCTAAATCATTCCTTGATTAGAGGGCAACAATGAAAAAGACAGTGGAACAGGCTTCAAGGTCCAGAGTTGCGTTTGAGGGCACTAGACCATTGAATTGTGAAAGAAAGACACAAAGGAAGAAGAATAATGAATGAATAAATGAATGTCCTATGCTATTGTAGCTTACAACTATCTGACCATGTGTTTGACTTTGAGGAATTGTGTTTTGACTAGGTTTGCTTCCTTTCTTCCCCTGTAGGGTGTGATGGTAGGCATGGGACAGAAGGACTCCTACGTGGGAGATGAGGCCCAGAGCAAGAGAGGTATCCTGACCCTCAAGTACCCCATCGAGCACGGCATCATCACCAACTGGGACGACATGGAGAAGATCTGGCACCACACCTTCTACAACGAGCTGCGTGTGGCCCCTGAGGAGCACCCCACCCTGCTCACTGAGGCCCCCCTCAACCCCAAGGCCAACAGGGAGAAGATGACCCAGATCATGTTTGAGACCTTCAATGTCCCCGCCATGTACGTGGCCATCCAGGCCGTGCTGTCCCTGTACGCCTCCGGTCGTACCACCGGTGAGAAACAAGGAGAAAGACTCCATACATTAACATACAATTCAGATCCAGTGCATTATTGTGTCTCATGCAACCTTTCATTACATGAATCGTAGTTTACACCATTAAGATTAACATAAAGCTGTTCTATTCTATTTCCATGGCTTACATAATATTCTACCTCATGTTCTAGGTATTGTTCTGGACTCTGGTGATGGTGTGACCCACAATGTGCCCATCTATGAGGGTTATGCTCTGCCCCACGCCATCATGCGTCTGGATCTGGCGGGTCGCGACCTCACTGACTACCTGATGAAGATCCTGACAGAGCGTGGCTACTCCTTCGTTACCACTGGTGAGTCCATCATTCCTGAGAATAAACGTATTTGCTATGTTTGATATTGAATGGTACGGTCATAATTCGTTGTCCACCTTCTCGACCAAACTGCAAAACTTTGAATCTTCTATTGTAACAGCCGAGCGTGAGATCGTGCGTGACATCAAGGAGAAGCTGTGCTACGTGGCCCTGGACTTTGAGAATGAGATGGCCACTGCTGCCTCCTCCTCCTCTCTGGAGAAGAGCTATGAGCTGCCTGACGGTCAGGTCATCACCATCGGCAATGAGCGTTTCCGTTGCCCTGAGACCCTCTTCCAGCCTTCCTTCATCGGTAGGTATCTTAGAAGCATCGTGCAGCTCACTATCCAATCAAACCCATTTTTTTAACCTCTTTAGGAGACAAGAAAATATTCCCTGTGTGATCTTGTATAGCCTTTATAGCAGCTACATAAGTCATTATACCAACTACTGCCAAACATACTGTATGTTTATATTGAAGCAATGAGGGAGCTGTCCATTTCAGCACCAATTAGGCCTACATGGGTGACTTCTCATCCAGAGCATTCGCTTACAACTTGTTCTCTTCTATCTCACCAGGCATGGAGTCTGCTGGTATTCATGAGACCACCTATAACAGCATCATGAAGTGCGACATTGACATCCGCAAGGACCTGTACGCCAACAACGTCCTGTCAGGAGGTACCACCATGTACCCTGGTATTGCTGACCGTATGCAGAAGGAGATCACCGCCCTGGCCCCCAGCACTATGAAGATCAAGGTCAATATTATTCTCACTGAAGTCCACAAACTGAACATCTAAGACCAACCTGACCACAATCTCTGTGTGAGCCTACTAATGACCAATCACAGACTACTAATGACCAATCACAGACTACTAATGACCAATCACAGCCTTCTAATGACCAATCCCAATCACAGCCTTCTAATGACCAATCACAGCCTTCTAATGACCAATCACAGCCTTCTAATGACCAATCACAGTATACACCTATATTCTCCTTATAATGCATTATATGATAATTTGAACAAACAATGAACTGTATGGTGCATTATAAAGCAGTACATATTGAGAGGACTTTTGCTTATCGGTTTTCCTCTTTCCCCTTCTCTAGATCATCGCTCCCCCCGAGCGTAAGTACTCGGTCTGGATCGGCGGCTCCATCCTGGCCTCTCTCTCCACCTTCCAGCAGATGTGGATCAGTAAGCAGGAGTACGACGAGGCAGGCCCCTCCATCGTCCACAGGAAGTGCTTCTAAGCTCCCACTTGCCCATCGCTCCCCCCAGAGACAGTCAGACGACCACGGATGAAAAATCTGTTTACATTACCTCCGCCTATGGATATGTTGTTTATGACCCATATGCAAGTTACAAATCCAGACAGGCCTCTGTTTTATGTTTTGTCAATGATGTACAGTTTGTTTATACCCAAGTGCAATATGTAGATATTTATTTGCTTTATAAAAAGACTGGGATCTTGTATAATACCGCACTTTGTCATATCGTCAATCATCTGCATATTGGTATTTGTTGTATTATAATTCAGGAAAATGACATACTGTATCTGTTTACTCATAGGCTATCCATTCACAATACAGGTTTAAATCATTCCTGTTCGTGAGATTAGTACGCTACATGTTAAGTCCAGTCATGCACACTGTACAGTACAGTACAATGTGGTATGTTAAAAAATAACTACTCAAGGTTGCCCACTACGTTGTTTCTTTACACCCTCTCAGGCAACCCAAGCGATTACTCAACCGAGATAGATAAACTTGGCTGGGAGTGTATAGGCTAAGGAATTATTGCGGCTTTAAGTACAAACTAATGCTTAGGCTACTGTAAGGTCATATATTGTTGCTTTGCCTGACAGACTGTCACATGTGTTTTTATACAGACACTAGTGTAGTATGTCATGGTACATCAGCAACCGATGCAGGCATGTTCCAATATAGTCTCTCCAGACAGAAGCAGCTTAGACGTTGTAGCCTCCATCATGACAACAAATTATAGTCCACATACAGAATAGGCCTACAGAGAATACAGACCAGAACTATCTCGGCCACTACTCGTTCTGTCACTGTCATGTGGTGGTCTTACAGGCGACAGACATCCCCCGTGATTTGAGCTTATGACCAATCATTTTTATTACATATTAATATGCTACATTCCCGCCTTATACTTGGAGAACAATGAAAGTCAAAAACATGGTGTCTCCTTCTGCCTATCTCCACCAATATCCGCGCGTGACGCAAGGGGAGTATACTTAAATCAGGATTAGCTCTCCACCAACATTAAACTCAGCTGCCCTCCATTCAAGCACCGCGCGACATACCGTCCCGCGCGCACGGTCGAAAATAGGAGGGCTTTCTACTAATCAGCACTCAGGCTCGCGCAAGCAAAAGTGCTTGGGTTGTAGAGTGAGCTTTTAGCAGAGGCGCAGAAGGTAGAAGGCATGAGCGAACGCAGAAGCGGTGGGTTACCAATGCATTCTCCAGATACTGGATCATCCGGAGTAAAACACGGGAAACAATAGATTCCACAGGAATTTTGCACAGTGCACGGTGTGCTATCGTCTCCGAATGAATGACCATGGGGGAGTGGACAATATTAGAGCGTCTCTTGGAGGCGGCTGTCCAACAGCATTCTACTATGATCGGAAGGTAAGAGGGAAAGTGAGGATACTTTGTAAAAGTGTTAGCAGGAGTGTGTGTTTGATCAAGTGCTGAAAGTGATTGTGTATAAAGGACTGTACAAACCCCCCCGCTAAAACCCCAAAAAAGATTCATAACAATATGCAAAAAATGTGAACCAAAAGGAAATCATTTGATAACAGAGCTGTCACTTGAGATGAAACACTGTGGCGCTTTCCTTCTAGAACAGAACTGTCTGGTGGCTTTCAGCACTGGATAGCTCCCATTTACCGTCTGCTTAGTAGCCTACACTAGAGCCAGCTTTACTTTGCAATCGCTAATTGTCTCTATATCTTGTTTGTTTAACAATCAAGCCTATCATCTCTGCATATCTGAACTGAAACATTTTTGTTTTCGTGCTTGTTTGTTTTGTAGGATCCTCCTAACTGTGGTGGTGATCTTCCGGATTCTAATCGTTGCGATCGTTGGAGAGACGGTCTATGATGACGAGCAGTCCATGTTTGTGTGCAACACCCTGCAGCCCGGCTGTAACCAGGCCTGCTACGACAAGGCGTTCCCCATTTCCCACATCAGATATTGGGTGTTTCAGATTATTCTGGTGTGCACCCCCAGTCTCTGTTTCATCACCTACTCCGTGCACCAGTCCGCCAAGCAGAAGGAGCGTTTGGAGCGGGGGTACTCCACCGTGTTCCTCTCCTTGGACAAGCGCCATGATTCCATCAAAAGAGACGACAGCAAAAAGATCAAAAACACCATTGTAAATGGAGTGCTTCAGAACACGGAGAACTCCACCAAAGAAGCCGAGCCCGACTGCTTGGAGGTGAAGGACATCCCAAATTCGGCCATGAGAACTAGTGGAAAGTCTAAAATGAGGAGGCAGGAGGGAATCTCAAGATTCTACATCATCCAAGTGGTTTTCCGAAACGCTCTAGAGATAGGGTTCCTGGTGGGTCAATATTTCCTGTACGGATTCAATGTCCCCGCGGTATATGAATGTGATCGATACCCCTGCATCAAAGATGTAGAATGCTACGTTTCCAGGCCCACGGAAAAGACAGTGTTTCTGGTCTTCATGTTTGCGGTCAGTGGCGTCTGTGTGCTCCTGAACTTGGCTGAACTCAATCATCTTGGGTGGAAGAAGATCAAAGTAGCTGTCAAAGGCGTGCAGGCGAGGAGGAAGTCCATCTACGAGATCCGTAACAAAGACTTGCCTAGAATGAGCATGCCAAATTTCGGCCGCACTCAATCAAGTGACTCTGCCTATGTGTAGCTGTCGATTTCAATACAACTGAATGGAACAATTGTAGCCTACAAAGAATTCACATATATTTAATAATAATGTGTTAGATATTTTATCTCACCGACTTCATTTGCGAAGTAGGTCGGGTATATCGATTTTATTTGTATTTTATGAATAAGTAAAAAACAAACGGACCAAAATGTTTGTTTGTCATATATATATACACACATACGAGAAGGCACTGATGCAACTTTTTAGTATGGTTTATCCTATATTTTGTAAAGTGCTTCTTAAAAGCATTAATTTGTGTTCACATATTCACTCTGTCGTTCACTTTAGCAGTTGAACACGGAGCAAATATCAAATCATCAAATCAAATTTATTTATATAGCCCTTCGTACATCAGCTGATATCTCAAAGTGCTGTACAGAAACCCAGCCTAAAACCCCAAACAGCAAGCAATGCACGTGTAGAAGCATGGTGGCTAGGAAAAACTCCCTAGAAAGGCCAAAACCTAGCAAGAAACCTAGAGAGGAACCAGGCTATGTGGGGTGGCCAGTCCTCTTCTGGCTGTGCCGGGTGGAGATTATAACAGAACATGGCCAAGATGTTCAAATGTTCATAAATGACCAGCATGGTCCAATAATAATAAGGCAGAACAGTTGAAACTGGAGCAGCAGCACGGCCAGGTGGACTGGGGACAGCAAGGAGTCATCATGTCAGGTAGTCCTGGGGCATGGTCCTAGGGCTCAGGTCCTCCGAGAGAGAGAAAGAAAGAGAGAAAGAGAGAATTAGAGAGAGCACACTTAAATTCACACAGGACACCGAATAGGACAGGAGAAGTACTCCAGATATAACAAACTGACCCTAGCCCCCCGACACATAAACTACTGCAGCATAAATACTGGAGGCTGAGACAGGAGAAGTACTCCAGATATAACAAACTGACCCCAGCCCCCCGACACATAAACTACTGCAGCATAAATACTGGAGGCTGAGACAATACTTGCACTAAATATGAATAATGAGGCAAAATATATCCAATTTGTGCTATGACGTCTTTTAATGACATTCTGCCGGTTTTAAACTCCACATATCATTATAGGCACGAAACATACACATTATTTGGCAGTTTTAGGGTCAATATTCCTCAAATGTACACAAATGCATATTCATTCTTCTAGTAGGTTAGATCACTCCTTTCACATATTTGTCAGATAGATCTATGACATTAGCACTATAAGTTGTTTTGGTTGCCTGAGTTTGCACCATTGACCTTAACCTATGTGATCACTCCATTGGGGAAAGGGGGGGGTGCTGCAAATGCTGACCATTTTCTTGACTTTTTATTTACACCCAAGCGCACATTCCTTTTATTTATGGGGAAATGGATTTTCTTGATTTTCATGTCATCAAGTGCCATATTTGTACATAAATATAAACATGACCATCTATAAAGTATTCTCTTCATTGTGAAAGCTTTAATTCCAGTAAAGGCTGTTGTCATCTTTGATTTGAATCACTGTGGTTTCTATGTAAATGGTATGCTACTATATTATTATCTCTGGTTTCATTTGCAAGATACAAAAATAAACAACCTTTGCATATTCAAAAAGTATTGACGAGCAATTAGTCAAATAGACCACACATCTATAGTAAGCTGGAATCAATAACAAAGGGCAATAGATGTTGGCCCCTGGTGCTAACATTTTAAAAAGCAATGATTTAAAGTATCAATGTACACTACATGGCAAAAGGTATGTGGACACCCCTTCAAATTAGTGGATTCGTATATTTCAGCCACACCCGTAGCTGACAGGTGTATAGAATCGAGCACACAGTCATGCAATCTCCATAGACAAACATTGGCAGTAAAATGGCCGTACTGAAGGGCTCAGTGACTTTCAACGCGGCACGGTCATAGGATGCAACCTTTCCAACAAGTCAGTTCGTCAAATTTCTACCCTGCTAGAGCTGCCCGGGTCAACTGTAAATGCTGTTATCGTGAAGGGGAACATCTAGGAGCAACAACAGCTCAGCTGCGAAGTGGTAAGTCACACAAGCTCACAGAACGAGACCGCCGAGCGCAGAAGCACATAGCGCATAAAAATCGTCTGTCCTCAGTTGCAACACTCACTACAGAGATCCAAACTGCCTCTGGAAGCAACATCAGCACAATAACTGTTCGTCGGGAGCTTCATGAAATGGGTTTCCGTGGCCGAGCAGCCGCACACAAGCCTAAGATCAACAAGGACGAAGCCAAGCATCGGCTGGAGTGGTGTAAAGTTCACCGACTTTAGACTCTGGAGTGAGGAATCATGTTTCACCACCTGGCTGTCTGATGGAAGAATCTGGGTTTGGTGTATGCCAGGAGAACGCTACCTGCCCCAATGCATAGTGCCAACTGTAAAGTTTGGTGAAAGAGAAATACTTGTCTGGGGATGTTTTTCATGGTTCGGGCCCCTTTGTTCCAGTGAAGGGAAATCTTAACGCAACAGCATTCAATGACATTCTAGACGCTTCTGTGCTTCAAACTTTGTGGCAACATCTTAGGGAAGGCTCTTTCCTGTTTCAGCATGACAATGCCCCCATCCACAAAGTGAGGTCCATACAGAAATGTTTGTCATGATCTATGTGACAGAATTTGACGAGTCTGCACAGAGCCCTGACCTCAACCCCGTCGAACACGTTTGGAATGCCGAATGCAAGCCAGGCCTTATCGCCCGCGGGCGGCCAGTTGGGGACATCTGCCATAGAGAATGAGTGGGTTCAGCACTCCCACAAGGTCACGGAGAAAAGTGCCTTCTGCACTCCCACAAGGTCACGGAGAAAAGTGCCTTCTGCACTCCCACAAGGTCACGGAGAAAAGTGCCTTCTGCACTCCCACAAGGTCACGGAGAAAAGTGCCTTCTGCACTCCCACAAAGTCATGGAGAAAAGTGCTGAACACTGAAACCCGTTTCCCCAGAGAGTCGGACTCTCCCCAGCTAACGAATCATGAATGCTGGGTGCAAGAATGGGGAGGGGCTGGAGTGTTGGTGGACAGGTATGGCTGCCAAGATGACTCAGCAAATCTGAGGAACAGAAATGGAAGCACCAAGGCCCTGACAGATCAATATCAAATTCAGCAGCGACTTTGGATGCTCCACCAACTCTCCAACACGCAACAAGCTCTGCTCGGTTGGATCGGCTGGCTAATGGCCTATTCCTGCTTCCTGTCTGTCTGTCTGACAGTCTGTCCGTCAGACAGATGCAGCTTAGCACTTGGTGTATTGGATTAGTGGTTTCTAACATTTCCCTTTGTAACCTTCATGAAAGGCTATCTGAGAACACAGGACAGGCTCCGACTGGTAACAGGAAGTACTTAGCTACGGCTAAATATAGCTACACTGAACCTCAGTCTGATCACACACTGGCTGCATGATGTCCTTGTATTTTCTGAATGTCTATCTAGCAAATATGAATCTCCAATCCACAACCTTTATAGAAATGTCTTACTGTTTTTCATACATATCTAAAAAGGTATGCCCTGTTTACACTCTAAACAGTGCACTTTTCATTCAGATATGCATGACAAATACTAAAGGAAAATTAAGAAAGATTCATTCTGGGGATTCATGTTATGCTTCTAACTGTTTATCTCGAGGCATATGTTAATATCACATTAATGCGGCTAATAAATATTTAATAAAGGCGTCATCATCTGACTGCTGTCCATCATGCGTGCTACTTTTAGCGCCGATGCTAACAAAATAAAACATTTAGAGCTGCAGTGATTGTAAAGACCAGTGTTTGTTTCTATTACAACATACAGATTGTGTGTGTGTGTGTGTGTGTGTTTGTTTAACTCTCCCTGCGGATACCAGAAGTCCTCACAAGGATAGTAACATAAGAACATGTCAGACAAGTGGGGATGTTTTGCCAGTCCCCATGAGGAAAAATGCTATTTTAGCCTTAGGGGCAAGGTTTAAGGTTACAGTTAGGGTTAGGTAAGAATTAAGGTCAGGTTTAGGAGTTAGGGTTAGGTTTAGGAGTTAGGGTCAGGTTTAGGAGTTAGGGTCAGGTTTAGGAGTTAGGGTCAGGTTTATGAGTTAGGGTTAGGTTTAGGAGTTAGGGTTAGGTTTAGGAGTTAGGGTTAGGTTTAGGAGTTAGGGTTAGGTTTAGGAGTTAGGGTCAGGTTTATGAGTTACGGTTAGGTTTAGGAGTTAGGGTTAGGTATAGTTTTAGGGTTAGGGTTAGGGGTTAAGGTTAGGTTTAGGGTTAAGGATTAAGGTTAGGGTTTGGAAAAATAGGATTTTGGATGGGAGTCAATTCTTGGGACACCACGAGGACACCAATACAAAACTCTGTGTGTGTGTGTGTGTTTCCTCCGGAGATTATTCAACCCAGCAGGAACCACTCAACATAAATATTCATACTAAACTTGCTTACAGCACACACAAGTGATCCATGGACTGTCTTTCAGAGAGGCCTTCTCTAAAAATGTATGAATTCAGATCATTCTTCCGAAATATACTTTTGACCATAAACAACCGTAAAAAATCACTATGTCCATGATCATACACAATCATCACTCATCTTCAGAGCTTCCAAGATAAGAAACCCAGCCAAGCTGCCTACACTCTTAGAAAAAAGTGCCCTCTAGAACCTAAAAGGGTTCTTTGGCTGTCCCCATAGGTGAACCCTTTGAAAAAACCTTTTTGGTTCCAGGTAGAATTGTTTTGGGGTCCATGTAGAACCCTTTCTACAGAGGGTTCTACATGGAACCAAAAAAATGTTCTACCTGGAACCAAAAAGGATTCTCCTATGGGGACAGTCGAAGAACCCATTTGGAACACTTTTTCCCCCAAGAGTGTACCTTTTCCTCAAACGTAAGTAGAAACATCAAAGAGAGTAAATAGATCCTCCTCTCTAAGAGTGTTCCATGTGTCTAGTATTCTACATGGATCCTCCTCTCTAAGAGTATTCCATGTGTCTAATATTCTACATGGATCCTCCTCTCTAAGAGTGTTCCATGTGTCTAATATTCTACATGGATCCTCCTCTCTAAGAGTGTTCCATGTGTCTAGTATTCTACATGGATCCTCCTCTCTAAGAGTGTTCCATGTGTCTAGTATTCTACATGGATCCTCCTCTCTAAGAGTGTTCCATGTGTCTAATATTCTACATGGATCCTCCTCTCTAAGAGTGTTCCATGTGTCTAATATTCTACATGGGTCCTCCTCTCTAAGAGTGTTCCATGTGTCTAGTATTCTACATGGATCCTCCTCTCTAAGAGTGTTCCATGTGTCTAATATTCTACATGGATCCTCCTCTCTAAGAGTGTTCCATGTGTCTATTATTCTACATGGATCCTCCTCTCTAAGAGTGTTCCATGTGTCTAGTATTCTACATGGATCCTCCTCTCTAAGAGTGTTCCATGTGTCTAGTATTCTACCTGCCAATATGTCCAACACTGAGAGGGTCTGTCTCTGGTTTGGAGCAGATTAAGACATCAAAGCAACCTTGGGAATAGAAGACAGATCTGATGTTGAAGTGCCTGAGGCCTGGTCACACGCATAAATACTGTGTGTGTGTGTGTTTCACTTCTGCACTGCACTTCACTGTCTAATAGGGGCTATTCCTCTAATAGAAACACTAAAGGAGAACAACAGCTCTTACTTCATATTCATAAGGTCTTCTGTTTATTTTGTAACTATATTTCCTACAGAGAGCTGCTTCAGCATACGTTTAGAGTGCACTAATAACACAAAGACTTGAAAGAGACTGGTTGTCTTTCTGCATGTGAATTTATACACTCTTCTGAAGTATGCAGGTCCATCTCAGACAGCTCATCAGTGCATACATCAATGAACACCTAACATGGGGTGATGATGGCCAGGTAAGAGGGAAGGAGAGGGAAGGAGAGGGAAGGAGTGGGAAGGAAGGAAAGGGAGGGAGTGGGAAGGAAGGAGAGGGAAGGAGAGGGAAGGAGTGGGAAGGAAGGAGAGGGAAGGAGAGGGAAGGAAGGAGAGGGAAGGAGAGGGAAGGAGTGGGAAGGAAGGAGTGGGAAGGAGAGGGAAGGAGAGGGAAGGAGTGGGAAGGAAGGAGAGGGAAGGAGAGGGAAGGAAGGAGAGGGAAGGAGTGGGAAGGAAGGAGAGGGAAGGAGAGGGAAGGAGAGGGACGGAAGGAGAGGGACGGAAGGAGAGGGAAGGAGTGGGAAGGAAGGAGAGGGAAGGAGGGGAAGGAAGGAGAGGGAAGGAGTGGGAAGGAAGGAAAGGGAAGGAGAGGGAAGGAAGGAGAGGGAAGGAGAGGGAAGGAAGGAGAGGAAGAAGGGGAAGGAAGGGAGAGGGAAGGAGAGGGAAGGAAGGAGAGGGAAGGAGTGGGAAGGAAGGAGGGAGGAAGGAGAGGAAGGAGAGGGAAGGAAGGAGAGGGAAGGAGGGGAAGGAAGGAGAGGGAAGGAGAGGGAAGGAGGGGAAGGAAGGAGAGGGAAGGAGAGGGAAGGAAAGGGAGGAGAGAAGGAGAGGGAAGGAGGGGAAGGAAGGAGAGGGAAGGAGAGGGAAGGAGAGGGAAGGAAGGAGAGGGAAGGAGAGGGAAGGAGGGGAAGGGAAGGGAAGGAAGGAGAGGGAAGGAGAGGGAAGGAAGGAGAGGGAAGGAGGGGGAAGGAAGGAGAGGGAAGGAGTGGGAAGGAGAGGGAAGGAAAGGGAAGGAGAGTGAAGGAGAGGGAAGGAGGGAAGGAAGGAGAGGGAAGGAGAGGGAAGGAGAGGGAAGGAAGGAGAGGGAAGGAGAGGGAAGGAGTGGGAAGGGAAGGGAAGGAAGGAGAGGGAAGGAGAGGGAAGGAGTGGGAAGGAAGGAGAGGGAAGGAGAGGGAAGGAGTGGAAAGGAAGGAGAGCGAGGTTCTCCTGGTGCAGCCAGGACTTGAAGCTTCCTGTGTGGGCAGGGTACCCACTGGAGTCAACACCGTGGCCCTGGGCACAGTGCCCATGACATTAAGGATTTATGAGGTCATAGGGGTTCATGGAGTTAGAGCCCAAATGAGGCGGAGCAGCAAAGACAATAATGATAATGCAATGTCATGCTGTCACCTCGGCCCACCCAACACGTCACTACCACCTAGGCTGTCTGGCTGGCAGCGGGGCCACACTTCAAATACAGTCAAGTGGGTGTTAGCAAAGTGTGTGTGTGTGTGTGTGGACTTGTTTAACTATTCTTGTGGGGACCAGAAGTCCCCACAAGAATAATAAACAAACAACAATTTGACCAACGGGTCAAATGCTATTTCTACGGGGTTTAGGGTTACTGTTAGAATAAGTGTTAGGGTTAGGATTAGGGTTAGGAGCTAGGGTTAGGTTTTTGGGTTAGGGAAAAAGTACCGGTTAGGGTTAAGGAAAATATGATTTTAGATGGGACTGAATTGTGTGTCCCCACAAGGTTAGCTGTACAAGACTGTGTGTGTACAGTTTTAGCAGTGCTCAGTTGTTTGAATAAGCAGCCAGCTCATCGGAATCTGATATTAACTTCCTTTAGGTCCACAGGAAGTGCTATCAAAGCAGAGATAGGTATTTCTGTGTTGTCAACATTTTTACTTCAGTCAGATACATTTTAGAGTCCTATGTTGTGGCATTAGTGTCACTCAAGAAGAAGACATCAAATGGCATGATGGACAGCTCAGTGCTTTACGATGGACAGCTCAGTGCTTTACGATGCACAGCTCAGTGCTGCACATGCTGTGACAGCAATAAAGTTAAGGAATTACCAAAGCTCCCTCTGTTAGATTGTTTACCAGTATTCATGCCCAACATTGTCAAAGAGAACATGACGTGTTAGCTTCTCATAAAACAATAAGCCATTGCAATGGATCAGTTTCTGATTTCATGAGTTATGGAGAGGTTTCAAAGGCAGCCAGATCTGCCCGGCAACACCCACCCCAACAGACTACCGGGCCAGCCAGGCAGAAAGGACTAGAGTCTCCCAGCTGTGGCCTCTTCCATGGGCTCTCTCCTATCCCCTCTCCTCACTCTCTGATTGCCAGTGTGTGTGTGTGTGTGTGTGTGTGGGGGGGGGGTTCTACAGTAGTATCCTCAAAGAGAAGGTTTACAAGCACATGACCTTTCCCTCTGTATTATAAATCACAAGGATGACCTTCGTGTCACAGCTGAAGCACCCCATGGGAATTGTGAGGAATGCTGCCAAAATCAGAAATTCCTATTCTCTTTGATGGTTGTTGTTCAGGCAGTGTTTTTCTCTCCTTAAATATCTCTCTCCCTCTAAGACCATCTTTCAAAAATATATGAGATTGGAAGTATTGATGTTCAGGGAGAGTATTCATAAAGTATCGCATAGTAGGAGTGAGGATCTAGGATCAGGTCCCCCCTCTTATTAATTATTATCCAAAAGGCAAAACTGATCCTAGATCAGCACTCCTACTCCAAGGCGCTTTAGGAATATGTGCCAAGTGCATGTTTTGTTGTGGCGATGAAATAATGTCAGGTGTGTTCTGTACTGTACTTGGTATGTCGGGTGTTAAGGTGTCTGTGGAGGTGTCAACCTTATGGTAATGATGGATTTCTAATGAGACAAAGAAACCTAGTGTGGTTCACAGTTCCCATGGAGACAGTGTGTGGGGGAAGGGCTGGCAAGACATTAGCTCAACAAGAGGACCTCTACTTCAACATCGATAAGACGTTACCTCAACAAGAGGACCCCTAATTCCAACATCGATATGACATTACCTCAACAAGAGGACCCCTAATTCCACATCGATAAGACATAACCTCAACAAGAGGACCTCTACTTCAACATCGATACTCCCAGTCTGAGATTATTGTATCAAATTAGTTCATTATTTAAAATCAGCAAGATAAACAGAGGAGGAGAGGTTAGATAATCACGGCTACAATAGAACCTCATCACTGATTGACAGAGCAAATCTGATTACTATCACTAGAGTTATCTTCAGAGCTCTTTATCAAACATTGTATAAACAATACCATTTCTCACACAATTTCGCTAGCTCTGCAGAGCAGTTATAGCATTCTAAAGCTGTTTAGTCAGGTGTTGCCATGCCACCGCAGGTGAGAAGATGAACAGGTGTGATTTTAACAGGCCAAGAGTTGCTAATGAACAGAAGGGTAGATTTTTCATAGAGCAGAAAACAGTGCTGCTATATAATCTCAGCAAAAAAATAAACGTCCCTTTTTCAGGACCCTGTCTTTCAAAGATAATTCATAAAAATCCAAATAACTTCACGGATCTTCATTGTATTGGGTTTAAACACTGTTTCCCATTCTTGTTCAATGAACCATAAACAATTAATGAACATGCACCTGTGGAACGGTCGTTAAGACACTAACAGTTTACAGACAGTAGGCATTTAAGGTCACAGTTATGAAAATTTAGGACACTAAAGAGGCCTTTCTACTAACACACCAAAAGAAAGATGCCCAGGGTCCCTGCTCATCTGTGTGAACGTGCCTTAGGCATGCTGCAAGGAGGCATGAGAACTTCAGATGTGGTCAGGGAAATAAATTGCAATGTCCGTACGTACGCCTAAGACAACGCTACAGGGAGACAGGGCAGACAGCTGATCATCCTCGCAGTGGCAGACCACGTGTAAAAACACCTGCACAGGATCGGTACATCCGAACATCACACCTGCGGGACAGGTACAGGATGGCAACAACAACTGCCCGAGTTATACCAGGAACGCACAATTCCTCCATCCGTGCTCAGACTATCCGCAATAGGCTGAGAGAGGCTGGACTGAGGGCTTGTAGGCCTGCTGTAGGGCATGTTCTCACCAGACATCACCGGCAACAACGTCGCCTATGGGCACAATCCCACTGTTGCTGGACCAGACAGGACTGGCAAAAAGCGCTCTTCTCTGATGAGTCACGGTTTTGTCTCGCCAGGGGTGATGGTCGGATTCGAGTTTATCGTCGAAGGAATGAGCGATACACTGAGGCCTGTACTCTGGAGCAGGATCGATTTGGAGGTGGAGGATCCGTCATGGTCTGGGGCGGTGTGTCACAGCATCATTGGACTGAGTTTGTTGTCATTGCAGGCAATCTCAACGCTGTGCGTTACAGGGAAGACCTCCTCCTCCCTCATGTGGTACCCTTCCTGCAGGCTCATCCTGACATGACCCTCCAGCATGACAATGCCACCAGCCATACTGCTCGTTCTGTGCATGATTTCCTGCAAGACAGGAATGTCAGTGTTCTGCCATGGCCAGCGAAGAGCCCGGATCTCAATCCCATCGAGTACATCTGGGACCTGTTGAATCGGAGGGTGAGGGATAGGGCCATTCCCCGCAGAAATGTCCGGGAACTTGCAGGTGCCTTGGTGGAAGAGTGGAATAACATCTCACAGCAAGAACTGGCAACTCTGGTGCAGTCCATGAGGAGGAGATGCACTGCAGTACTTAACGCAGCTGGTGGCCACACCAGATACTGACGGTTACGCTTTGTTCAGGGACACATTATTCCGTTTCTGTTAGTCACATGTCTGTGGAACTTGTTCAGTTTATGTCTCAGTTGTTAAATCTTGTTATGTTCATACAAATATTTACACATGTTAAGTTTGCTGAAAATAAACACAGTTGACAGTGACATTTCATTTCACAGTTGACATTTCTTTTTTGCTGAGTTTATCTACTGCACCACCCAGCATGCAACACTCTGAGCCAACCTGAGCCTGTAGGAGTCCATCTGCACTCTGGCTGCTAGCATAGACACTTTGTAACTCTCCTGCTTGAAAATAAGTTAATTAGACTGTCCCTATAATCTGTATCCCACCGCTGCCACAAATCCATTTTTCTACTTCTTATTGTATCCGTTTCCAGAAAATCAGTAGAGGAGTGAGATTATTCTGGAGATGGTTTTAGCTTGGCCATTATCTCCACAACTCCAAATGCTGACACTATTTCATCATCATACTCATCCTTGATATTAAACACAGGTCATTTCATCTCTATTATGTTTTGGCGAGAAGGATAGGTCCCAGAACGGGTGGCCCCTTCCTCCCCTTACATCATCTGTTCACATTTGTCACCTAGTTTACATTGGTTTCCTTCCCATAACCCCCCACCCACACCAGCATAATGCACTAAATAACATGAGCCTTTTCCATTCGGAAGTTGAGATGAATCATTGTGATTTTACACTGATTTCTATGATCTGAGATTAGAGGACCCATGGTTAGTAGACTCCAGAGGTAAATGGGTGGAGTCCATTCAAGAATACGATCATTGGATAATTTTAATTGGAAATCCGCTGCATATACTGTACCATCCAGCGGGTATTGGATAATACCAGGAGATTTTCCCAACCACAAGACCTGACCAGGTGAACTCCAGGCCCTAGTGATAAACAATGGACATCTAGAGTATGTGCATGAAGAGAAAAGTCTATACACTGTTAGGATGGCCTCCATGCCATGCCCTCTAGATCCAAAGATGGTGTCCGGTTTCCACAGAGTCACTGGGAATGCACACTGCTGTCTGGTTACTGGTGCTTCTGTGACCTCAAAGCTCTGACCTGACCGTGTGACCCCTACTGTGTCCAGTGTACTGTGGATCTCTGGGGGAATTATAGGAAGTGGTGCTCTATTTTTAATCTGATGGCTATTTAAAGATCCTCACGATATTCTACTCTCATACAAACACAAACACAAGATGCAGTCACTCTGGATGTCAACTGTCCCTCTGGATGTAAACTGTCACTCTGGATGTCAACTGTCCCTCTGGATGCCAACTGTCCTCTGGATGTCAACTGTCCCTCTGGATGTCAACTGTCACTCTGGATGTCAACTGTCCCTCTGGATGTCAACTGTCCCTCTGGATGTCAACTGTCCCTCTGGATGTCAACTGTCCCTCTGGATGTCAACTGTCACTCTGGATGCCAACTGTCCCTCTGGATGCCAACTGTCCCTCTGGATGTCAACTGTCACTCTGGATGTCAACTGTCCTCTGGATGTCAACTGTCACTCTGGATGTCAACTGTCCCTCTGGATGTCAACTGTCCCTCTGGATGTCAACTGTCCCTCTGGATGTCAACTGTCACTCTGGATGTCAACTGTCACTCTGGATGTCAACTGTCACTCTGGATGTCAACTGTCCCTCTGGATGTCAACTGTCCCTCTGGATGTCGACTGTCCCTCTGGATGTCAACTGTCACTCTGGATGTCAACTTTCACTCTGGATGTCAACTGTCCCTCTGGATGTCAACTGTCCCTCTGGATGTCAACTGTCACTCTGGATGTCAACTGTCACTCTGGATGTCGACTGTCCCTCTGGATGTCAACTGTCCCTCTGGATGTCAACTGTCACTCTGGATGTCAACTGTCCTCTGGATGTCAACTGTCCCTCTGGATGTCAACTGTCCCTCTGGATGTCAACTGTCACTCTGGATGTCAACTGTCACTCTGGATGTCAACTGTCACTCTGGATGTCAACTGTCCCTCTGGATGTCGACTGTCCTTCTGGATGTCAACTGTCCTTCTGGATGTCAACTGTCCCTCTGGATGTCAACTGTCCTTCTGTGTCAACTGTCACTCTGGATGTCAACTGTCACTCTGGATGTCAACTGTCCTCTGGATGTCAACTGTCCTCTGTGTCAACTGTCACTCTGGATGTCAACTGTCACTCTGGATGTCAACTGTCACTCTGGATGTCAACTGTCACTCTGGATGTCAACTGTCACTCTGGATGTCAACTGTCACTCTGGATGTAAACTGTCACTCTGGATGTAAACTGTCACTCTGGATGTCAACTGTCACTCTGGATGTCAACTGTCCTTCTGTGTCAACTGTCACTCTGGATGTCAACTGTCACTCTGGATGTCAACTGTCACTCTGGATGTCAACTGTCCTTCTGTGTCAACTGTCCCTCTGGATGTAAACTGTCACTCTGGATGTCAACTGTCCTTCTGTGTCAACTGTCACTCTGGATGTCAACTGTCACTCTGGATGTAAACTGTCACTCTGGATGTCAACTGTCCTTCTGGATGTCAACTGTCACTCTGGATGTCAACTGTCACTCTGGATGTCAACTGTCACTCTGGATGTCAACTGTCACTCTGGATGTAAACTGTCACTCTGGATGTCAACTGTCACTCTGGATGTCAACTGTCACTCTGGATGTCAACTGTCACTCTGGATGTCAAACTGTCACTCTGGATGTCAACTGTCACTCTGGATGTCAACTGTCACTCTGGATGTCAACTGTCACTCTGGATGTCAACTGTCACTCTGGATGTCAACTGTCACTCTGGATGTCAACTGTCACTCTGGATGTCAACTGTCACTCTGGATGTCAACTGTCCTTCTGGATGTCAACTGTCACTCTGGATGTCAACTGTCCCTCTGGATGCCAACTGTCCCTCTGGATGTCAACTGTCCCTCTGGATGTCAACTGTCACTCTGGATGTCAACTGTCACTCTGGATGTCAACTGTCCCTCTGGATGTCAACTGTCCCTCTGGATGTCGACTGTCACTCTGGATGTCAACTGTCACTCTGGATGTCAACTGTCACTCTGGATGTCAACTGTCCCTCTGGATGTCAACTGTCACTCTGGATGTCAACTGTCACTCTGGATGTCAACTGTCCCTCTGGATGTCAACTGTCACTCTGGATGTCAACTGTCACTCTGGATGTCAACTGTCACTCTGGATGTCAACTGTGTCTCTGGATGTCGACTGTCCCTCTGGATGTCAACTGTCCCTCTGGATGTCAACTGTCACTCTGGATGTCAACTGTCCTCTGGATGTCAACTGTCACTCTGGATGTCAACTGTCACTCTGGATGTCAACTGTCCCTCTGGATGTCAACTGTCCCTCTGGATGTCAACTGTCCTTCTGGATGTCAACTGTCCCTCTGGATGTCAACTGTCCTTCTGTGTCAACTGTCACTCTGGATGTCAACTGTCACTCTGGATGTCAACTGTCCCTCTGGATGTCAACTGTCCTCTGGATGTCAACTGTCACTCTGGATGTCAACTGTCACTCTGGATGTAAACTGTCACTCTGGATGTAAACTGTCACTCTGGATGTCAACTGTCACTCTGGATGTAAACTGTCACTCTGGATGTCAACTGTCCTTCTGGATGTCAACTGTCACTCTGGATGTCAACTGTCACTCTGGATGTAAACTGTCACTCTGGATGTCAACTGTCACTCTGGATGTCAACTGTCACTCTGGATGTCAACTGTCACTCTGGATGTCAACTGTCCTTCTGGATGTCAACTGTCACTCTGGATGTCAACTGTCACTCTGGATGTAAACTGTCACTCTGGATGTAAACTGTCACTCTGGATGTCAACTGTCACTCTGGATGTAAACTGTCACTTCTGGATGTCAACTGTCCTTCTGTGTCAACTGTCACTCTGGATGTAAACTGTCACTCTGGATGTAAACTGTCACTCTGGATGTCAACTGTCACTCTGGATGTCAACTGTCACTCTGGATGTCAACTGTCCTTCTGTGTCAACTGTCACTCTGGATGTCAACTGTCACTCTGGATGTCAACTGTCACTCTGGATGTCAACTGTCACTCTGGATGTCAACTGTCACTCTGGATGTCAACTGTCCCTCTGGATGTCAACTGTCCCTCTGGATGTCAACTGTCCCTCTGTGTGTTGACTGTCCCTCTGGATGTCAACAGGCATTCACTCAGCTGCTCCTCCAACACTCTAATCCATGTGTGTGTGTGTGTGCCTACGTGTGTCTGACAGAGGGAGAGAGATCAAAGGCACACGGCTGATTATGAATTATAACCCTGATCATATTACAGAATGTTTTGCTGAAGTCTGATTACTTTCTGCTCCTCTGCAGTGATCTGTCTACCTTCCCCTGTAGCGATATGTCCCTACCTCCCTTGCAGTGATCTGTCTACCTTCCCCTGTAGTGATATGTCCCTACCTCCCTTGCAGTGATCTGTGTCTACCTTCCGCTGTAGCGATATGTCCCTACCTCCCTTGCAGTGATCTGTGTCTACCTTCCGCTGTAGTGATATGTCCCTACCTCCCTTGCAGTGATCTGTCTACCTTCCCCTGTAGTGATATGTCCCTACCTCCCTTGCAGTGATCTGTCTACCTTCCCCTGTAGGTGATATGTCCCTACCTCCCTTGCAGTGATCTGTCTACCTTCCCCTGTAGTGATATGTCCCTACCTCCCTTGCAGTGATCTGTCTACCTTCCCCTGTAGTGATATGTCCCTACCTCCCTTGCAGTGATCTGTCTACCTTCCCCTGTAGGTGATATGTCCCTACCTCCCTTGCAGTGATCTGTGTCTACCTTCCCCTGTAGCGATATGTCCCTACCTCCCTTGCAGTGATCTGTCTACCTTCCCCTGTAGGTGATATGTCCCTACCTCCCTTGCAGTGATCTGTGTCTACCTTCCGCTGTAGCGATATGTCCCTACCTCCCTTGCAGTGATCTGTGTCTACCTTCCCCTGTAGTGATATGTCCCTACCTCCCTTGCAGTGATCTGTGTCTACCTTCCGCTGTAGTGATCCCTACCTCCCTTGCAGTGATCCGTCTACCTTCCCCTGTAGGTGATATGTCCCTACCTCCCTTGCAGTGATCTGTGTCTACCTTCCCCTGTAGCGATATGTCCCTACCTCCCTTGCAGTGATCTGTCTACCTTCCCCTGTAGTGATATGTCCCTACCTCCCTTGCAGTGATCTGTCTACCTTCCCCTGTAGTGATATGTCCCTACCTCCCTTGCAGTGATCTGTCTACCTTCCCCTGTAGTGATATGCCCCTACCTCCCTTGCAGTGATCTGTCTACCTTCACCTGTAGTGATATGTCCCTACCTCCCTTGCAGTGATCTGTCTACCTTCCCCTGTAGTGATATGTCCCTATCTCCTTTGCAGTGATCTGTCTACCTTCCCCTGCAGTGATCTGTCCCTGCTCCCTCCCCTGCAGTGATCTGTCCCTGCTCCCTTTCCTGCAGTGATCTGTCCCTGCTCCCTCCCCTGCAGTGATCTGTCCCTGCAGTGATCTGCCCCTGCTCCCTCCCCTGCAGTGATCTGTCCCTGCTCCCTCCCCTGCAGTGATCTGTCCCTGCAGTGATCTGCCCCTGCTCCCTCCCCTGCAGTGATCTGTCCCTGCTCCCTCCCCATGCAGTGATCTGTCCCTGCTCCCTCCCCTGCAGTGATCTGTCCATGCTCCCTCCCCTGCAGTGATCTGCCCCTGCTCCCTCCCCTGCAGTGATCTGTCCCTGCTCCCTCCCCATGCAGTGATCTGTCCCTGCTCCCTCCCCTGCAGTGATCTGTCCCTGCTCCCTCCCCTGCAGTGATCTGTCCCTGCTCCCTCCCCTGCAGTGATCTGTCCCTACTTTCCACTTAAAACCCTGGAAAAGCTTAAAACTGAAAGTACGCTTCTTTATTGGACAAACTCAAATAGAGACTATTTCACTATAATGATGAACAATTTCAATGATTTGCTTCCTTGCTAAAGGAACATTGGAACATTGTCGCATCCTTGGGTGGACAATAAAGTTATATTCGATTTGATTCTTTAATCTAAATTCTAAGCAATCAGAGGGGTTTTGAGTGGAGTTGTGTGTACTGCTGCTTTTATCTGCTTTCTGCCAAGACCGAAGTCTGCGTAGGAGCTGCTTGGCTGGAGGGGTGAAGTCCTGTCCAGGCATTGACTTATTACCTAAAGGTCACTTGGACAAATTTATGGGTGATTTCCAGGGCCCCCTTCACATGAGGTCCTGACGAGAATGTGCAATCAATAAGATAATAGCGAGCGAAACAGCGGGAAGGGTCTGAATTTATTGACGCACCGTAACTCCTGTCAAGTACAGGTGTGACATCAGGGCTCTCTTGACCTGGCTCGATTAATTTAACCCTGGACAGTAACGTAAGTGCTTACCACTAAAATACCTACCAGTAAAAGGCCAAAATATATTACATTCATACTGCTTAACAAAAAAGAACAAAACAGATTAAGAATTATACAAATATGAAGAATCCACACAGTACATATTTTACACATTCCTGAAAACCACATGCAGTACAGTACTGTTACAATCCAACACCATAAAAAGCACTGATGAAATTCCCCTGCCTGGCATTTCAGCATCCCACTCTAGCTCTCTAAATTCCCCTGCCTGGCATTTCAGCATCCCTCTCTAGCTCTCTAAATTCCCCTGCCTGGCATTTCAGCATCCCTCTCTAGCTCTCTAAATTCCCCTGCCTGGCATTTCAGCATCCCACTCTAGCTCTCTAGATTCCCCTGCCTGGCATTTCAGCATCCCTCTCTAGCTCTCTAAATTCCCCTGCCTGGCATTTCAGCATCCCTCTCTAGCTCTCTAAATTCCCCTGCCTGGCATTTCAGCATCCCTCTCTAGCTCTCTAAATTCCCCTGCGCTGGCATTTCAGCATCCCTCTCTAGCTCTCTAAATTCCCCTGCGCTGGCATTTCAGCATCCCTCTCTAGCTCTCTAAATTCCCCTGCGCTGGCATTTCAGCATCCCTCTCTAGCTCTCTAAATTCCCCTGCGCTGGCATTTCAGCATCCCTCTCTAGCTCTCTAAATTCCCCTGCGCTGGCATTTCAGCATCCCACTCTAGCTCTCTAAATTCCCCTGCGCTGGCATTTCAGCATCCCTCTCTAGCTCTCTAAATTCCCCTGCGCTGGCATTTCAGCATCCCTCTCTAGCTCTCTAAATTCCCCTGCCTGGCATTTCAGCATCCCTCTCTAGCTCTCTAAATTCCCCTGCGCTGGCATTTCAGCATCCCACTCTAGCTCTCTAAATTCCCCTGCGCTGGCATTTCAGCATCCCACTCTAGCTCTCTAAATTCCCCTGCCTGGCATTTCAGCATCCCTCTCTAGCTCTCTAAATTCCCCTGCCTGGCATTTCAGCATCCCTCTCTAGCTCTCTAAATTCCCCTGCCTGGCATTTCAGCATCCCTCTCTAGCTGCTTGCCACACACGACAAACAGGCTGGTTGTCACACCAGCTCATCCACATCCATATATAACCCTGCTGACTATGTTGCTGTGTGGCTGTGGAGATGTGGGGGGGGGACCAGGCAGCTGATGAAATAATCCAAGTCTGTGGAGGCATCTGTGGGGGTTGCTTGGTGTGCAGAGCGTCTGGCCCTGTGGAGGAGGAAGAGGGGTGGAAGATGTGTGCTGGATCAGCTGGCGGAGAGAGGGAAGGGGAGAGGGAAAGAGGGAGGGAAGGAGAGGGAAAGAGGGAGGGAATGTTTAATGCCCCAGCCAGCCGGTGATCCATCACTGCCAATGAGTCTCGGTAGAGGCAGGGCATGGCCGGCCCAGCGACCCACTCAGCCCGTCACCGGTCCCCTGTCCCTGCTCTGACGGATGGCCACTGGGGCATCAGCATGTCAAGGGCCCTGGATCGTCACAGGGCAGCTAGTATATCTTTCGGCCCCCTCTCTATCAGAGACCACTAGGGTCCTTAGAGGAGGATGCTTTCCCGTGTCTCTGAGATCTGTTCATACTGTTCTGGCCTGAGTCAGGAGTTAGAATGAACGTCACAAGCTCAAAATGTGACAGACTACTGGTTTGAAACCTGGGTCTCCTGCATGCTGTAATACTGTGTTAGCCCAAGGAGCTAAAGCCTAGGCATTAGCTTTGGGAGCTAAAACAGGTTTTCAGGTCTCAGGCGAGGTTACTCACCATCACAGGAGTGTGTATCAGAACCACCTCCATTGCCTCCACCTCCAAGGCAAAATGTTTAACAAAGAGAAACTACACACAACATACATAAATATGCTGTGTCAGCGCTAGCAACGCGTCACCATAGTGATAAGATTCGCTGACGGCTCTTAATGGTTTCCTGTCACAGATAGGATCTGTTTTGACAAGGTCGCACACGACTTAACTTAAAGTTGGACAAACAACAAAAGCACAAAACCCAAAACATTTTTCATAAGACAAAGTGCTGTTTATTATTGTCTGTTCTGCTCCGGGAAAACTTTGCTGGGCCAGCACTGTCCTCCTCGTCTTGGCACGGGACACATCACACGGTGTGACATGTTCCCCGGTTGTCATGCTGACACAGGAGTTTGGAGGTCAGTCGAGGCGGCCATTGCGTCACACCATGACAATATCCGCTGTGACAACCCACAGTGCATTCTGCTGACACCTGGAAGTGCACACCGTCGTTACCCAGGATGCATAGGGGGAGGAGAAGGGCTGTTGTCAAAAAGGAGATGGCTTAGAGGGGGGTACTTTGGGTAGTGGGAGTACTGTACGCTTGAGGTGCAGTGCATTATGGTTATCGTGCAGCGGTTGTGTCTCAGATTTTGTAGCATAGTCATTTAGTTGTGTGAATTACACTGAGGTTGTGATTCATAATAAAGTGGTTTCCTTCTGCAGCAATGGAGGAGGAAAACCAATCTACTTTCATCTGTCATTACCATGGATAGTAGACACTAATTTAGCCCTCCTCCCCTTCCCTCACTCTTCCATCCTCATCTATCTCCTCTCCCCTTCCCTACCCCATCTATCTCCTCTCCCCTTCCCTACCCCATCTATCTATCTATCTATCTATCTATCTATCTATCTATCTATCTATCTATCTATCTATCTATCTATCTATCTATCTATCTATCTATCTATCTATCTATCTATCTATCTATCTATCTATCTATCTATCTATCTATCTATCTATCTATCTATCTCCTCTACCCCATCCATCTCTCCTACCCTTCCCCCACTCTTCCCTACCCCATCTGTCTCCTCTCTTCTTCCCTACCCCATCTATCTCCTCTCCCCCTACCCCATCTGTCTCCTCTCTTCTTCCCTACCCCATGTATCTCCTCTCCCCTACCCCATCTGTCTCCTCTCTTCTTCCCTACCCCATCTATCTCCTCTCCCCTACCCCATCTATCTCCTCTCATCTACCCTACCCCATCTATCTACTCTCCCCTACCCCATCTATCTCCTCTCATCTACCCTACCCCATCTATCTCCTCTCCCCTACCCCATCCATCTATCTATCTCCTCTCCTCTACCCCATCCATCTCTCCTACCCTTCCCCCACTCTTCCCTACCCCATCTGTCTCCTCTCTTCTTCCCTACCCCATCTGTCTCCTCTCTTCTCCCCCTACCCCATCTGTCTCCTCTCTTCTTCCCTACCCCATCTATCTCCTCTCCCCTACCCCATCTGTCTCCTCTCTTCTTCCCTACCCCATGTATCTCCTCTCCCCTACCCCATGTATCTCCTCTCCCCTACCCCATCTGTCTCCTCTCTTCTTCCCTACCCCATCTATCTCCTCTCCCTACCCCATCTATCTATCTCCTCTCCCCTACCCCATCTGTCTCCTCTCTTCTTCCCTACCCCATCTATCTCCTCTCCCCTACCCCATCTGTCTCCTCTCCTCTTCCCTACCCAATCTGTCTCCTCTCCTCTTCCCTACCCCATCTATCTATCTCCCTCCCTACCCCATCTATCTCCCTCCCCTACCCCATCTATCTCCCCTCCCCTATCTATCTCCTCTCCCCTACCCCATCTATCTCCCCTCCCCCTACCCCATCTATCTCCTCTCCCCTACCCCATCTATCTCCTCTCCCCTTCCCCCACTCTTCCTTCCCTATCTACCTCCTCTCCCCTTCCCCCACTCTTCCCTACCCCATCTATCTCCTCTCCTCTTCCCTACCCCACCTATATCTTCTCCTCTACCCCATCTATCTCCCCTTCCCTACCCCATCTATCTCCTCTCCTCTCCCTTCTATCTCCTCCCTCTCCCCTACCCCACCTATATCTTCTCCTCTACCCCATCTATCTCCCCTTCCCTACCCCATCTATCTCCTCCCCTCTCCCATCTATCTATCTCCTCCCTCTCCCCTACCCCACCCCATCTATCTCCTCTCCCCTTCCCTATCCCATCTAACTCCTCTCCCCTTCCCTATCCCATCTAACTCCTCTCCCCTTCCCTATCCCATCCATCTCCTCTCCCCTACCCCATCCATCCATCCATCCATCTCCTCTCCCCTACCCCATCTATCCATCTCCTCTCCCCTTCCCTATCCCATCTAACTCCTCTCCCCTATCCCATCAAACTCCTCTCCCTTCCCTATCCCATCTAACTCCTCTCCCCTTCCCTATCCCATCTAACTCCTCTCCCCTTCCCTATCCATCTATCTCCTCTCCCCTTCCCTATCCATCTATCTACTCTCCCCTTCCCTATCCATCTATCTCCTCTCCCCTTCCCTATCTATCTCCTCTCCCCTTCCCTATCCATCTATCTACTCTCCCCTTCCCTATCCCTCTATCTACTCTCCCTTCCCTATCCCATCTCTCCTCTCCCTCCATCTCCAACCCCTTCTGTTTCCCTTTCCCCTGGGATGAAGAAGACATGGAGGGGACAGCATGGTGAATCTCCCAGTACCAGCTGCTATGGAGGGGACAGCATGGTGAATCTCCCAGTACCAGCTGCTATGGAGGGGACAGCATGGTGAATCTCCCAGTACCAGCAGCTATGGAGGGGACAGCATGGTGAATCTCCCAGTACCAGCTGCTATGGAGGGGACAGCATGGTGAATCTCCCAGTACCAGCTGCTATTGAGGGGACAGCATGGTGAATCTCCCAGTACCAGCTGCTATGGAGGGGACAGCATGGTGAATCTCCCAGTACCAGAAGACGACATGGAGGGGACAGCATGGTGAATCTCCCAGTACCAGCTGCTATGGAGGGGACAGCATGGTGAATCTCCCAGTACCAGCTGCTATGGAGGGGACAGCATGGTGAATCTCTCAGTACCAGCTGCTATTGAGGGGACAGCATGGTGAATCTCCCAGTACCAGCTGCTATGGAGGGGACAGCATGGTGAATCTCCCAGTACCAGCTGCTATGGAGGGGACAGCATGGTGAATCTCCCAGTACCAGAAGAAGACATGGAGGGGACAGCATGGTGAATCTCCCAGTACCAGCTGCTATGGAGGGGACAGCATGGTGAATCTCCCAGTACCAGCTGCTATGGAGGGGACAGCATGGTGGATCGCCCAGTACCAGCTGCTATGGAGGGGACAGCATGGTGGATCGCCCAGTACCAGCTGCTATGGAGGGTGGATGTTGGAGCCAAGTGGAGGGGCCTCATGGATGCAGGCAGCAGCACATACCAGCCACTACCCGGACAGTAAATAGAGTCACACTCACCCACTCTGAGCCGTGCAGACGGTGCAGTCAACAAAAGGGCTTCAATAACCCACTCAAATGAGTAATTGAGAGATGATGTCAAGCGGAGTATCTCGGCAGTAAAACAGTAAAACACACATACGTGCGCATATGGGAGCGCGCGCGCACGCACGCACACACACACACACACACACACACACACACACACACACACACACACACACACACACTCTACGCGGAATCACAACCACACACTTCCCAAAGGCATCATCACATTTAGGCTTTTCCTCTTTTGTCATCCGCCACCATTTCCACATCACATGGTCGTTTATAGTTGGGAAATGGCAACGGCAGAGAAAAGAACGAAGAAATTGAATAAAAACATTTATACTCTACTACTCTTTCCCCTATTAGAACGCTTTGTCCCCATTTTCTATTTTCCTTCTCCTGCTAGACCATTAGGCGTATTTGGGGTTGATGTTATTCAAAGTAGAGTGCATTATTCCGGCTTCCTGGCCTATTTAATCTTGCCCGGGCCGTGCCGCATGTGTGGATTATAGGATTATTTGCAGCTGCTTATTCCTGCCATTGTTTTGCAGGTGAAGTAGGACAGAGGTTTGGAACACACAGCTGCAGTAACACTAGCAGCAGTAACACTAGCATCAGTAACACTAGCAGCAGTAACACTAGTATCAGTAACACTAGCAGCAGTAACACTAGTATCAGTAACACTAGCAGCAGTAACACTAGCAGCAGTAACACTAGCAGCAGTAACACTAGCATCAGTAACACTAGCAGCAGTAACACTAGCAGCAGTAACACTAGCAGCAGTAACACTAGCAGCAGTAACACTGGCAGCAGTAACACTAGCAGCAGTAACACTAGTATCAGTAACACTAGCAGCAGTAACACTAGCAGCAGTAACACTAGCAGCAGTAACACTAGCAGCAGTAACACTAGCAGCAGTAACACTAGCATCAGTAACACTAGCAGCAGTAACACTAGCATCAGTAACACTAGCAGCAGTAACACTAGCATCAGTAACACTGGCATCAGTAACACTAGCATCAGTAACACTAGCAGCAGTAACACTAGCAGCAGTAACACTAGCAGCAGTAACACTAGCAGCAGTAACACTAGCAGCAGTGACACTAGCAGCAGTGACACTAGCAGCAGTAACACTAGCAGCAGTAACACTAGCAGCAGTAACACTAGCAGCAGTAACACTACTGTTTGGGGACAGAGTGACACACTAGCAGCAGTAACACTAGCAGCAGTGACACTAGCAGCAGTGACACTAGCAGCAGTGACACTAGCAGCAGTAACACTAGCAGCAGTAACACTACTGTTTGGGGACAGAGTGACACACTAGTTGCAGTAACACTACTGTTTGGGGACAGAGTGACACACTAGCTGCAGTAACACTAGCTGCAGTAACACTAGCTGCAGTAACACTAGCTGCAGTAACACTAGCTGCAGTAACACTAGCTGCAGTAACACTAGCTGCAGTAACACTAGCTGCAGTAACACTAGCTGCACTACGACTAGCTGCAGTAACACTAGCTGCAGTAACACTAGCTGGAGTAAGACTAGCTGCAGTAAGACTAGCAGCAGTACCACTAGCTGCAGTAAGCCTAGCTGCAGTAAGCCTAGCTGCAGTAAGACTAGCTGCAGTAAGCCTAGCTGCAGTAAGACTAGCTGCAGTAAGACTAGCTGCAGTAAGACTAGCTGCAGTAACACTAGCTCAAATCAATGTTATTGGTCACATACACATGATTAGCAGATGTTAATGTGAGTGGCGCTAAATGCTTGTAGTTGCAACAGTGCAGTAATATCTAACAGGTAATCTATCAATTCCCCAACAACTATCTAATACACACAAATCTAAAGGGATGGAATAAGAATATGTACATATAAATATATGGATGAGCAATGGCCGAGCGGCATAGGCAAGATGCAATAGATGGTATAAGATACAGTATATACTGTACATACGAGGTGAGTAATGTAAGATATGTAAACATTATTAAAGCAGAATTGTTTAAAGTGACTAGTGCGTCTCCATTTAGGCAGCAGCCTCTCTGAGTTAGTGACTGCTCTTTAGCAGTCTGATGGCTTTGAGATAGAAGCTGTTTTTCAGTCTCTCGGTCCCAGCTTTGATGCACTTGTACTGACCTCGCCTTCTGAATGGTAGCGGGGTGAACAGGCAGGTGGTTGTTATCCTTCTTTTTTTTGGGCCTTCCTGTGACATCGGGTGCTGTAGGTTTCCTGAAGGGCAGGTAGTTTGCCCCGGTGATGCGTTGTGCAGACCGCACCATCTGGAGAGCCTTGCAGTTGAGGGCGGTGCAATTGACGTACCATGCGGTGATACAGCCAGACAGGATGCTCTCAATTGCGCATCTGTAAATGATTGTCAGGGTTTTAGGTGACAAGACATATTTCTTCAGCCTCCTGAGGTTTAAGAGAAACTTCTTCACCTTACTGTCTGTGTGGGTGGACCATTTCATTTTGTCTGTGATGTGTACGCCAAGGAACTTTTAAAAAACTTTCCACATTCTCCACTACTGTCCCTTCGATGTGGATAGGGTGCGCTCTCTACTGTTTCCTGAAGTCCAAGATCATCTCCTTTGTTTTGTTGACATTGAGTGAGAGGTTGTTTTACTGACACCACACTCCGAGTGCCCTCACTTCATCCCTGTAAGCCGTCTCGTCGTTGTCTGCAAACTTGATCACGCAGTCATGGGTGAACAGGGAGTACAGAAGGGGGCTGAGCACGCACCCTTGCGGGGCCCCAGTGTTGAGGCTCAGCAAAGTGGAGATGTTGTTTCCGACCTTCACCACCTGGTGGCGGCTCATCAGAAAGTCCAGGATCCAATTGCAGAGGGCGGGGTTGAGACCCAGGGCCTCCAGCTTAATGATGAGCTTGGATGGTACTATGGTGTTGAATGCTGAGTTGTAGTCAATGAACAGCATTTTTACATACGTATTCCTCTAGTCCAGATGGGATAGGGCAGCGTGCAGTGTGATGGTGATTGCATTGTCTGTGGACTGCAGTAACACTACTGTTTGAGGACAGAGAGACACAATAGCTGCAGTAACACTACTGTTTGAGGACAGAGGGACACAAGTTACAGCCCATAATATGTCCCTGGAAGCTAACTCAGAAAATAGAGAGCTTTGAACAGGGGTGACAAACTCATTCCATGGAGGGCCTAGTGTCTGCTGGTCTTCCTTTCAATCAATACCTAGACAACCAACTCTCCCGTCTCTCCCCTGACCTCTCTCCCTACCTCTCCCCTGACCTCTCTCCCTAACTCTCCCCTGATCGCTCTCCCTGACCTCTCTCCCCTACCTCTCCCCTGACCTCTCTCCCTACCTCTCCCCTGATCGCTCTCCCTGACCTCTCTCCCTACCTCTCCCCTGATCTCTCTCCCTACCTCTCCCCTGACCTCTCCCTGAACTCTCTCCCGTCTCTCCCCTGACCTCTCTCCCTACCTCCCCTACCTCTCCCCTGACCTCTCTCCCTACCTCTCCCCTGACCTCTCCCGTCTCTCCCGACCTCTCCCCTGACCTCTCTCCCGACCTCTCCCTACCTCTCCCTTGACCTCTCCCCTGACCTCTCTCAGTCTCTCCCTGACCTCTCTCCCTACCTCTCCCCTGACCTCTCTCCCGTCTCTCCAGTCTCTCCCCTGACCTCTCTCCCTACCTCTCCCTTGACCTCTCCCCTGACCTCTCTCAGTCTCTCCCCTGACCTCTCTCCCTACCTCTCCCCTGACCTCTCTCCCTACCTCTCTCCCTACCTCTCCCCTGACCTCTCTCCCGTCTCTCCAGTCTCTCCCCTGACCTCTCTCCCTACCTCTCCCTTGACCTCTCCCCTGACCTCTCTCCAGTCTCTCCCCTGACCTCTCTCCCTACCTCTCCCCCTGACCTCTCTCCCTACCTCTCCCCTGACCTCTCCCGTCTCTCCCTGACCTCTCTCCCTACCTCTCCCTGACATCTCTCCCGTCTCTCCCCTGACCTCTCACCCTACCTCTCCCCTGACCTCTCCCCTGACCTCTCTCGCTACCTCTCCCCTGACCTCTCTCGCTACCTCTCCCCTGACCTCTCTCGCTACCTCTCCCCTGACCTCTCTCCCTACCTCTCCCCTGACCTCTCCCGTCTCTCTCCTGACCTCTCTCCCTACCTCTCCCCTGACATCTCTCCCGTCTCTCCCCTGACCTCTCACCCTACCTCTCCCCTGACCTCTCCCCTGACCTCTCTCGCTACCTCTCCCCTGACCTCTCTCGCTACCTCTCCCCTGACCTCTCTCGCTACCTCTCCCCTGACCTCTCTCCCTACCTCTCCCCTGACCTCTCTCCCTACCTCTCCCCTGACCTCTCTCCCTACCTCTCTCCCCTGACCTCTCTCCCCACCTCTCTCCCCCTGACCTCTCTCCCCTGACCTCTCTCCCTACCTCTCTCCCCTGACCTCTCTCCCTACCTCTCTCCCCTGACCTCTCTCCCTACCTACCTCTCCCCAGACCTCTCTCCCTACCTACCTCTCCCCAGACCTCTCTCCCTACCTACCTCTCCCCAGACCTCTCTCCCTACCTACCTCTCCCCAGACCTCTCTCCCTACCTACCTCTCCCCAGACCTCTCTCCCTACCTACCTCTCCCCAGACCTCTCCCTACCTACCTCTCCCCAGACCTCTCTCCCTACCTACCTCTCCCCAGACCTCTCTCCCTACCTACCTCTCCCCAGACCTCTCTCCCTACCTACCTCTCCCCAGACCTCTCTCCCTACCTACCTCTCCTCTGACCTCTCTCCCTACCTCTCCTCTGACCTCCCCCTCGCCGCTCCCCTCCCCCGCCGCCCCCCCCGCCGCTCCCCTCCCGCAGTGTCAGTAGTACCACCCCATCCGGTGTTAACACAATACCTGTGTGCGACGGCAGAAAAACTACACATCCCAAGTTTGTATTGTCTTACCGCCAAGGTGCAGTATTGCACGGGGCCCTGGTACCAAACGCACTTCAGTGAAATGTAAGCTATAGCCTGTGTACTCATTCTTCCAGCGGAAACCTTTCTGATTCCACAGACATACTGGTGGTGTGTTGAAGGGAAAGAAAATGTCCCCACCTGTCCGACGTCCACTTTGGTACTTTCGGCTGATACCGGACTTCCTATACAGCTTCCTCATTCTGAACACAATAATGTTGGACATGGACCAAGACAGTCAAAGACCCTCTCAGTGGTATAGTTCTCTTTGGGATCTTAATAGCCCACTCTGATACTAGCTATACACGTGTCAAGAACTGCAATGCTGCTGTGTTTTTCCACGCTCAACAGTTTCCTGTGTGTATCAAGAATGGGTGGTGGACCAAAGGACATCCAGACAACTTCACAAAACTTTGGGAAGCATTTGAGTCAACATGGTCCAGCATCTCTGTGGAACGCTTTCAACACCTTGTAGAGTCCATGACCCTACGAATTGAGGCTGTTCTGAGGGACAAAAGGATGCACCTCAATAATAGGAAGGTGTTATTAATGTTTGGTACACTCAGTGTATATTACTACTGAAAACATTCATACTGTATACCAAGAAAATGAGCTATATACAGTGGAACGCATAAGATACACACTATACATTCTCTAAAGAGACACACAATTATATGTGCACCCACTTAAACAAGCTCTCTCACCCGCACACCAATATACTCGAAGGACATGTAAGGACAAAGCCATTGTGCAATGAACAGAAAGGTTAAGTCTGGAGTGTTTTTGGTTCTTAGTCCACGTATTCTTTGGATGGAATAGGTCTGACAGAGGTATTTCACCTCACAGCATCTGTCTGATTCATCCTCTGTAATCTGAACCCCTCACAGCTGGTCCCTCCCCTTTCTTACTGTTATTTGTATTTTTTAAACTGCATTGTTGGTTAGGGGCTCGTAAGCATTTCACTGTATTCGGCGCATGCCTCACTCCCCCTATCTGAGATATCTACTGCAGCCCTCATCCTTCACATAACACCCCCGCTCTGCCAGTGACATTCTGTTAAAGGTCCCCAAAGTACACCCATCCCTGGGTCGCTCCTCTTTACAGTTCGCTCTAGCTAGCGACTGGAACGAGCTGCAACAAACACTCAAACTGGACAGTTTTACCTCAATCAATTCATTCAAAGACTCAATCATGGACACTCTTAGTGACAGTTGTGGCTGCTTTGCCTGATGTATTGTTGTCTCTACCTTCTTGCCCTTTGTGCTGTTGTCTTTGCCCAACAATGTTTGTACCATGTTTTGTGCTGCTACCATGTTGTGTTGCTACCATGCTGTGTTGTCATGTGTTGCTGCCTTGCTATGTTGTTGTCTTGGGTCTCTCTTTATGTAGTGTTGTCTCTCTTGTCGTGACTTTTGTCCTAAATTTATAATATATATATATATATATATTTAATAATCCCAGACCCCGTCCACGAAAAAGGCCTTTTGCCATTTGGTAGGGAGTCATTGTAAATAAGAAATTGTTCTTAACCTTTATTTAACGAGGCAAGTCAGTTAAATAAATACAAGTAATCAATCACAGGGCACGTAACCAGGAAATGACTCAAATAACCAATAACACTGAACAAGACCGATGGATCGCAGAGAGACAGAGCTTGGTCCCACTCTGATGGATACAGTACTGCATGTTATGTTTATAAATGCACAGTGCATGTATCAAAATCTAAGAACCTGTATTGGCATGTTAAAAGTACACAGTACTGTCCAATGTGTGGATTAATCATGAATCAGCCAATCAGATTACAGTTTAAAGCCCACACAGCGGCTACAGTCCAGGCAGGCCAGTCAGAGCAGGGAGGGTTGAGTGTGGCGAGTTCTGATGGTGTCTGCATGGACCATGAAGCCCCTTTATTCTGCCCATGGTTGGGAGGGGGTTACACACACAGGGGTGTTTGCCCTGTCACCGTGTAGTGGCGGTGGGGGGCAGGGCAGAGAGGCCATGTAGTGGTGATAGATACGAGGCAAAGGGGTGTTGAGGGGTTTGTCATTTCAGAGCGTGATATACGACATCAATGAGCGTGCTGTGAGCCTTGATGCTGGCACTTTCAAGCTCTCCACCCCCTCGCTCTCTCAAATAAAAACGCAGCTCTGTTTGGAGCCAGTGCAGAGGCTCAGGGATTTTTTGGTGCAGCAACGGAGCGGGGAAAAGACGAGCATGAAAACACCAGCTTAATTCTGTGATGTTACCAAACATCTGCTCAAAGCAGAGAGCCAAGCCTTACTCCTGGCCAAGCCTTACGCCTGGCCACGCCTTACTCCTGGCCACGCCTTACTCCTGGCCACGCCTTACTCCTGGCCACGCCTTACTCCTGGCCACGCCTTACTCCTGGCCACGCCTTACTCCTGGCCACACCTTACTCCTGGCCACGCCTTACTCCTGGCCACGCCTTACTCCTGGCCACGCCTTACTCCTGGCCACGACGCCTTACTCCTGGCCACGCCTTACTCCTGGCCACGCCTTACTCCTGGCCACCCAGCATTAGGCGAGATGAGAGTTGGATTGTGTTCATTGCGGCACACTGTAGAACCAGTTTAGGTAGTCCCTCCTGGTTTGTCAGTTTTTCCCCCCAATTTGGTGCCTAATGAATATGACTCCGCTTGGGGGATGGAGCAAGAACCAGGCTGTTTTTGGTTTGTAGTTTCCCTGTCATTCCCTTCCCTTCCAGAGCCAGGAACAGAGGTGCCATGGTTACATTTTTGGGGGTTCTCTGTAGTACTACTACTAGCCACCTAGGAATATTATGAAGTTGGTTTTAGCTTGCCCAGATAGGTTCCCAATCTCCCAAACTCATAACTAGCTACCAAGAAGCAATTTCAGGCTATCAATCAAGTTAGAGTAGTTAGCTTGTCTAACTGTCTTAGCTGGCATACCAACTGGCAGCATTGCTAGACTTTAGAAAAGTAATTACTAAATTGTACTCAAGAGGTATTTACATTTTTTAGACATGCATAAAAACATTTTAATATATATTTTTACATCAAATTCAGCATAATGATTATGGCTCTAGATTGCAGGAAAATGCTGTTTAATGTGTTTGAAAAATGCAAAACAAATCTGCCATTGAGGGGCTTTCATTCAATCGAAAGGCATTAGAGTGTTTTGGGAGTTATTACAACAGTCCATATTGTCACAGCGACCATGTTTCATGGCCAGACATCACAATACCACACCACAAAACAAAGTACTACCGGTATAGATTCATTAGGAAATACTTGTCAATATTAACATGTAAAATGTGTTGTCACTATAACACAGCAAATGAGGGACATTCCTGACTAGACACCTGGTTACCTTGGCAATGAGACAGTGGATGACCTCAAGACCATATCTGAGCCTGTCAATTCCTGTACCGTGTCCTGCCCATGACCCTTACGTGCACACACAGAGGGATAGATATGTGCATGGACACATGCAACCACAAACAAGCACACAGACAAGGTCGTGCACACACAGAGGGATAGATATGTGCATGGACACATGCAACCACAAACAAGCACACAGACAAGGTCGTGCACACACAGAGGGATAGATATGTGCATGGACACATGCAACCACAAACAAGCACACAGACAAGGTCGTGCACACACAGAGGGATAGATATGTGCATGGACACATGCAACCACAAACAAGCACACAGACAAGGTCGTGCACACACAGAGGGATAGATATGTGCATGGACACATGCAACCACAAACAAGCACACAGACAAGGTCGTGCACACACAGAGGGATAGATATGTGCATGGACACATGCAACCACAAACAAGCACACAGACAAGGTCGTGCACACACAGAGGGATAGATATGTGCATGGACACATGCAACCACAAACAAGCACACAGACAAGGTCGTGCACACACAGAGGGATAGATATGTGCATGGACACATGCAACCACAAACAAGCACACAGACAAGGTCGTGCACACACAGAGGGATAGATATGTGCATGGACACATGCAACCACACACAAGCACACAGACAAGGTCGTGCACACACAGAGGATAGATATGTGCATGGACACATGCAACCACACACAAGCACACAGACAAGGTCGTGCACACACAGAGGGATAGATATGTGCATGGACACATGCAACCACACACAAGCACACAGACAAGGTCGTGCACACACAGAGGGATAGATATGTGCATGGACACATGCAACCACAAACAAGCACACAGACAAGGTCGTGCACACACAGAGGGATAGATATGTGCATGGACACATGCAACCACACACAAGCACACAGACAAGGTCGTGCACACACAGAGGGATAGATATGTGCATGGACACATGCAACCACAAACAAGCACACAGACAAGGTCGTGCACACACAGAGGATAGATATGTGCATGGACACATGCAACCACAAACAAGCACACAGACAAGGTCGTGCACACACAGAGGGATAGATATGTGCATGGACACATGCAACCACAAACAAGCACACAGACAAGGTCGTGCACACACAGAGGGATAGATATGTGCATGGACACATGCAACCACAAACAAGCACACAGACAAGGTCGTGCACACACAGAGGGATAGATATGTGCATGGACACATGCAACCACAAACAAGCACACAGACAAGGTCGTGCACACACAGAGGGATAGATATGTGCATGGACACATGCAACCACAAACAAGCACACAGACAAGGTCGTGCACACACAGAGGGATAGATATGTGCATGGACACATGCAACCACAAACAAGCACACAGACAAGGTCGTGCACACACAGAGGGATAGATATGTGCATGGACATGCAACCACAAACAAGCACACAGACAAGGTCGTGCACACACAGAGGATAGATATGTGCATGGACACATGCAACCACAAACAAGCACACAGACAAGGTCGTGCACACACAGAGGATAGATATGTGCATGGACACATGCAACCACAAACAAGCACACAGACAAGGTCGTGCACACACAGAGGGATAGATATGTGCATGGACACATGCAACCACAAACAAGCACACAGACAAGGTCGTGCACACACAGAGGATAGATATGTGCATGGACACATGCAACCACACACAAGCACACAGACAAGGTCGTGCACACACAGAGGATAGATATGTGCATGGACACATGCAACCACACACAAGCACACAGACAAGGTCGTGCACACACAGAGGGATAGATATGTGCATGGACACATGCAACCACACAGACAAGGTCGTGCACACACAGAGGGATAGATATGTGCATGGACACATGCAACCACACACAAGCACACAGACAAGGTCGTGCACACACAGAGGGATAGATATGTGCATGGACACATGCAACCACAAACAAGCACACAGACAAGGTCGTGCACACACAGAGGATAGATATGTGCATGGACACATGCAACCACACACAAGCACACAGACAAGGTCGTGCACACACAGAGGATAGATATGTGCATGGACACATGCAACCACACACAAGCACACAGACAAGGTCGTGCACACACAGAGGATAGATATGTGCATGGACACATGCAACCACACACAAGCACACAGACAAGGTCGTGCACACACAGAGGATAGATATGTGCATGGACACATGCAACCACAAACAAGCACACAGACAAGGTCGTGCACACACAGAGGGATAGATATGTGCATGGACACATGCAACCACAAACAAGCACACAGACAAGGTCGTGCACACACAGAGGATAGATATGTGCATGGACACATGCAACCACAAACAAGCACACAGACAAGGTCGTGCACACACAGAGGGATAGATATGTGCATGGACACATGCAACCACAAACAAGCACACAGACAAGGTCGTGCACACACAGAGGATAGATATGTGCATGGACACATGCAACCACAAACAAGCACACAGACAAGGTCGTGCACACACAGAGGGATAGATATGTGCATGGACACATGCAACCACAAACAAGCACACAGACAAGGTCGTGCACAAGCACACACTTCACAAATCAAGGTCTGGTAGATTAAGGATGTTCTCTTTAAAGCGGCTTAACATTGGATGTTATTCACCTGAACTGTCCTGGTGCCTAACAGCTGGATATGGAGGACAGAGGCTGGGATGTTATTCACCTGAACTGTCCTGGTGCCTAACAGCTGGATATGGAGGACGGAGGCTGGGATGTTATTCACCTGAACTGTCCTGGTGCCTAACAGCTGGATATGGAGGACGGAGGCTGGGATGTTATTCACCTGAACTGTCCTGGTGCCTAACAGCTGGATATGGAGGACAGAGGCTGGGATGTTATTCACCTGAACTGTCCTGGTGCCTAACAGCTGGATATGGAGGACGGAGGCTGGGATGTTATTCACCTGAACTGTCCTGGTGCCTAACAGCTGGATATGGAGGACGGAGGCTGGGATGTTATTCACCTGAACTGTCCTGGTGCCTAACAGCTGGATATGGAGGACAGAGGCTGGGATGTTTTCACCTAGAGAGAGGAAGAAGGCCAGATTTACTAGAACAAACTGTGAGAGAGAGCAAGAAACAGAAAGAGAATGAGATATAGTGGAGAAAGATTGAGGAACAAAGGTCGAGAGAGGTATCAGGAGACCAGGAAAATGAGATGAATAACCCAGACAGTTACCTGTCTGGGGGTGCAGGCTGCCAGAGCTCAGAGGGAGGGCCGGGGAGGAGGCTGAAGGTGACATCTGTCTGCCTGGGTTGGTGGCTGGCTGGGTTGGTGGCTGGGAAATGGAGAAGGCCCTATGGCCCCACTATTTTATTTTACCTTTATTTAACTAGGCAAGTCAGTTAAGAACAAATTCTTATTTTCAATGACGGCCTAGGAACAGTCGGTTAACTGCCTGTTCAGGGGCATAACGACAGATTTGTACCTTGTCAGCTCGGGGTTGGAACTTGCAACCTTCCGGTTACTAGTCCAACGCTCTAACCACTAGGCTACCCTGCCACCCCGTCTATGAGAGGACAGTAGCAGCAGCCATAAGAGAAAGCACAAACAAACGCAGTACTGCATTCTCTAACAGCCACACCGCCAATACAGGAGGTGGGCCAGCTGTAAGGTTTTATCTTACTGTACTCTGACTGACTCACTACGAGTCCTCTGCCAGTTATCTTACTGTACTCTGACTCACTACGAGTCCTCTGCCGGTTATCTTACTGTACTCTGACTGACTCACTACGAGTCCTCTGCCGGTTCTTACTGTACTCTGACTGACTCACTACGAGTCCTCTGCCGGTTATCTTACTGTAGTCTGACTGACTCACTACGAGTCCTCTGCCGGTTCTCTTACTGTACTCTGACTGACTCACTACGAGTCCTCTGCCGGTTCTCTTACTGTACTCTGACTGACTCACTACGAGTCCTCTGCCGGTTCTCTTACTGTACTCTGACTGACTCACTACGAGTCCTCTGCCGGTTATCTTACTGTACTCTGACTGACTCACTACGAGTCCTCTGCCGGTTATCTTACTGTACTCTGACTGACTCACTACGAGTCCTCTGCCGGTTATCTTACTGTACTCTGACTGACTCACTACGAGTCCTCTGCCGGTTATCTTACTGTACTCTGACTGACTCACTACGAGTCCTCTGCCGGTTATCTTACTGTACTCTGACTGACTCACTACGAGTCCTCTGCCGGTTATCTTACTGTACTCTGACTGACTCACTACGAGTCCTCTGCCGGTTATCTTACTGTACTCTTGACTGACTCACTACGAGTCCTCTGTGACGGTTATCTTACTGTACTCTGACTGACTCACTACGAGTCCTCTGTGCCGGTTATCTTACTGTACTCTGACTGACTCACTACGAGTCCTCTGCCGGTTATCTTACTGTACTCTTGACTGACTCAAGTCCTCTGTGACACCACCTCCTGGTATGATAAATATGATGATCACAGGTTCCGAGCATAAACGTTGACAATTGTGTTCAACTGTGTAGATTCGAGGCCAGTCCCTTGTTATAGTGACCCGACAGGGAGCTCTGTAAGACTGATGTTCATTCTCTGGCTGGCTCTAGCTAACCTTAGCAAGCATGCTTTCAAGTATGTTCTAAATCACTTGCAGACAATTTCAATAATAGATTAGAATCTCAAAATTGGGATTTGAATAATTTGTCATATGTGCCAAAAACAACAGGTATTTACCATAAAATGTTTACATATGAGCTTTTCCCAACGATAAAGAAATAAAACAAAATAAAAATAGAAACATAAGGAAGACAATATAGAATAATGGAGATACATACAGAGAGTACCAGATCAATGTGCAGGGTAATAGCTATATACAGGGAGTACCAGATCAATGTGCAGGGTAATAGCTATATACAGGAGTACCAGATCAATGTGCAGGGTAATAGCTATATACAGGGAGTACCAGATCAATGTGCAGGGTAATAGCTATATACAGGGAGTACCAGATCAATGTGCAGGGTAATAGCTATATACAGGAGTACCAGATCAATGTGCAGGGTAATAGCTATATACAGGGAGTACCAGATCAATGTGCAGGGTAATAGCTATATACAGGGAGTACCAGATCAATGTGCAGGGTAATAGCTATATACAGGGAGTACCAGATCAATGTGCAGGGTAATAGCTATATACAGGAGTACCAGATCAATGTGCAGGGTAATAGCTATATACAGGGAGTACCAGATCAATGTGCAGGGTAATCGCTATATACAGAGAGTACCAGTACCAGATCAATGTGCAGGGTAATAGCTATATACAGAGAGTACCAGATCAATGTGCAGGGTAATAGCTATATACAGAGAGTACCAGATCAATGTGCAGGGTAATAGCTATATACAGGGAGTACCAGATCAATGTTCAGGGGTAATAGCTATATACAGGAGTACCAGTACCAGATCAATGTGCAGGGGTGATAGCTATATACAGGAGTACCAATACCAGATCAATGTGCAGGGGTAATAGCTATATACAGAGAGTACCAGATCAATGTGCAGGGTAATAGCTATATACAGAAAGTACCAGTACCAGATCAATGTGCAGGGGTAATAGCTATATACAGGGAGTACCAGATCAATGTGCAGGGTAATAGCTATATACAGAGAGTACCAGATCAATGTGCAGGGTAATAGCTATATACAGAAAGTACCAGTACCAGATCAATGTGCAGGGGTAATAGCTATATACAGGGAGTACCAGATCAATGTGCAGGATAATAGCTATATACAGAGAGTACCAGATCAATGTGCAGGGTAATAGCTATATACAGAAAGTACCAGTACCAGATCAATGTGCAGGGGTAATAGCTATATACAGGGAGTACCAGATCAATGTGCAGGGTAATAGCTATATACAGAAAGTACCAGTACCAGATCAATGTGCAGGGTAATCGCTATATACAGAAAGTACCAGTACCAGATCAATGTGCAGGGGTAATAGCTATATACAGAGAGTACCAATACCAGATCAATGTGCAGGGGTAATAGCTATATACAGAGAGTACCAGATCAATGTGCAGGGTAATAGCTATATACAGAGAGTAGCAATACCAGATCAATGTGCAGGGGTAATAGCTATATACAGGGAGTACCAGATCAATGTGCAGGGTAATAGCTATATACAGAAAGTACCAGTACCAGATCAATGTGCAGGGGTAATAGCTATATACAGAGAGTACCAATACCAGATCAATGTGCAGGGGTAATCGCTATATACAGAGAGTACCAATACCAGATCAATGTGCAGGGGTAATAGCTATATACAGGAGTACCAGATCAATGTGCAGGGTAATCGCTATATACAGAAAGTACCAGTACCAGATCAATGTGCAGGGGTAATAGCTATATACAGGGAGTACCAGATCAATGTGCAGGGTAATAGCTATATACAGAAAGTACCAGTACCAGATCAATGTGCAGGGTAATAGCTATATACAGAAAGTACCAGTACCAGATCAATGTGCAGGGTAATAGCTATATACAGAAAGTACCAGTACCAGATCAATGTGCAGGGTAATAGCTATATACAGAAAGTACCAGTACCAGATCAATGTGCAGGGTAATAGCTATATACAGGGAGTACCAGATCAATGTGCAGGGTAATAGCTATATACAGAAAGTACCAGTACCAGATCAATGTGCAGGGGTAATAGCTATATACAGAGAGTACCAATACCAGATCAATGTGCAGGGGTAATAGCTATATACAGGGAGTACCAGATCAATGTGCAGGGTAATCGCTATATACAGAAAGTACCAGTACCAGATCAATGTGCAGGGGTAATAGCTATATACAGAGAGTACCAATACCAGATCAATGTGCAGGGGTAATAGCTATATACAGGGAGTACCAGATCAATGTGCAGGGGTAATAGCTATATACAGAGAGTACCAGTACCAGATCAATGTGCAGGGGTAATAGCTATATACAGAGAGTACCAGATCAATGTGCAGGGGTAATAGCTATATACAGAGAGTACCAGATCAATGTGCAGGGGTAATAGCTATATACAGAGAGTACCAGATCAATGTGCAGGGGTAATAGCTATATACAGAGAGTACCAGATCAATGTGCAGGGGTAATAGCTATATACAGAGAGTACCAGATCAATGTGCAGGGGTAATAGCTATATACAGAGAGTACCAGATCAATGTGCAGGGTAATAGCTATATACAGAGAGTACCAGATCAATGTGCAGGGTAATAGCTATATACAGCGAGTACCAGATCAATGTGCAGGGGTAATAGCTATATACAGAGAGTACCAGATCAATGTGCAGGGGTATGAGGTAGACATGTACATGAAGGGTAAAGTGATTTGGGCCCTTACTTCTTCTCAATAGAGTTTCAAATGAACGCGTTGTCAAGGACAATTCTGTAACAAAGTGTGAGCACCAATAAAATCCCTCTCTCACAAACCCTATGATTGTCAGACAACGTAAACCTTCAGAGCACGGGTCACCTGTTTAAACTAAGACATCAACAACCGGCTAATCCCGAACGTGGACATGAACCCTCCATGTCATCACTATATCACCTGTCCTCAATGTGACCCACCATCTTTGACCTCTGTGAAGTGGCTTGTTTGTTATATTACAGTTCATATATTGTGGTGGTGTGTGTCTGTCGGTCCTCGATAGCGTTGTAAGATGTGGACAGGGGAACTGTACTGCCGAGTCGGGTTAGAGAACCCTAGACACAGATAGATAACACACACACATAAAATCTCTCTCGCTCAAACAAATCTTTTTTGTTCCCCTCTTCACAAAGTTAATCTGGAGCGTGTAAGAGGTGCCTCAGATAACTGTCTGCTCCTCTAATAGCTCTTTCCAAGTTTGTCTGTTCTGATGTCACAGAGGATAAGATAAGAAATGTTGAGTAAATAAAATAAAAAATCGAACTATTAAACTATTGGATTTTTTGACACAGATATTGAATGTGTATTTGAGCATTCTGCCTACACAGCAATCTGTCTAGCCATTTTCACCTGTATACTATCACTGAAAAAGACTGCTTGGAGCCCTGTGTTTTGGATTGAGGGCATTGATGTGTGTGAGATGTCCTATTTCAACCAGAACATCAGAGAGAGCGCTAGTCCTTTAGTCTGCAGCCAGATGGCCTTCATAGAAAGCAGGAAGATAATAAGAAGTCTCAAATAAGGAAAATGTCTGTCTTTTCATTTCTGCTGATTCAAAAGCATTGCTCTGCTATTAAAATTGTTGAAGGAGCATTCAGGCTCCCGAGTGGAGCAGTGGTCTAAAGAACTACGTCTCAGTGCTAGAGGCGTCACTACAGACACCCTGGTTCAAATCCAGGCTGTATCACAACCCCCATGATTGAGAGTCCCATAGGGCTGCGCTCAATTGGCCCAGTGTCGTCCAGGTTTGAAATAAAAAATAAAATAAATAGGGCTTCAAGAGACAATTCTGTTTACATTCCACTGTTTGGAGGGGGCAAGTCTCACCCTATTACCATCCCTTAACTACACAGTCACCACTGCACAGCCCCCCACAGTGGTACACTGGAGAACTACAGCCACCTTTTCTGACTAACAAGAAATCGTGATTCATTTAATACAGTGCATTTACAATTGTCATTTAATAGGCACTCTTATCCAGAGCAATTAGGGTTAAGTGCCTTGCTCATGGGCACATAGATTTTTCACCTCGTATCAGTGATGACAATATCACCAAAAGCTTAAATGCTCTCCCTGGTTGTTCATTAGGCACCAAAATAAATAAAATGTTAAACAGGGAAGAACCGCTTATTTTTGTTTTCTGTTGAAAAACAATTTGCCATATTGTGTCCAAATGAATACAACCCCTGTGTCCCTGGCCACTAGTCATGACTCGTGACCCAGCGGTCTGAGTCAGAGTTAAGCCAGACTTAAACCAAGGGTCCTTGAGATGTTAACATCCGAGGAGGAATAGGCATGGTCCATATAAGACCCATGCAAAGTCACTGTGTCTCCATGGCCACCAAGTCACGACCGGCCCTTCTTGCTGATACGTCTACTTTAGGCATCAGGAAATGTCCTTCGTCGATAGGACAATACTGACACTTCCTGGTGTGACCATGAAGGTTAAATACACATTGATGAGCCACAATGTGAAACTGATGAGTAAATCATCAATTACATTATGGTACTAAAGGAGCAGCTATGTAGTTTATTTACATTTTGTAAATACAGGAAGTCAGGAGCCTTGGCTTATACGAGCCAGAAGCACTCTTGGGTCCGAAGGCAATCTGTTTCGGTAGCGTGGCAGCTTGATGTACAAGTACACCCCTGGACAGGACACTAGTCTATCGCAGGGCCTGTAAATATAGTACCACAAACAAACTCCTATCACACCACATACAATGAATGATATGATCCACAATCTATATCTCAGTCGTCTCTGACGGAGTGTCTGTTCGGCCCTGTGTGAGCACAGGCGTTGGCATTTAGAAGAAAAATAAACGTGTCCTCATACATTGTATCATAGTGAATTTGAGGAGTAGCCGCGACTGGGACTCAAACCAGGTCCAGCGACTGTCAACTCAACAACTGATACACCAAGAGGTCTGAACCTCCAGGTCTCTTGGTGTTGGCTTAAGGTCACTACAGTATAGCTGCATCTATACTGTAAATACTGTATTCTCCAGAGACCAGAGCTGTTTTCATCTGATCTATAGATGCTGACCAAGCTACCTGGATATACAATACAGTAAAATATAGACAGGTGCATGAATTCAATATTTTCCAATTAATTACAGAACAGTTTCACATTTCAGTCACTTAGCAGACACTCTTATCCAGAGCAACTAGGGTTAAGTGCCTTGCTCAAGTGCACCTCGGCAGATTTTTCACCTAGTCTGCTCAGGGATTCAAACCAGCGACCTCTCAAATACTGCCCCAATGCTCATAACCAACAGGCTACCTGCCTGTTAATGGTTTGGACAGTGGTTTGACACAGAATTATGACGGGATTGAGCAAATGGGCAGTAACGATCAGGATCTCAAAATATTCCAAGCAAACATTTCCTTTAATTCAACAGTCATTGGTGAACATTCATAACAAACCATTCTGACCACAAGCAATCTACATGATCTATAAGAACACACAGGTGTGTTGTATTATATGCACCATAACGACATATTTAAATAATACCCCATCATCAAATGACCTTAAGTAATAATGTCACTTGTGATGGCCAGTGGATCAGATTTAACTGCTGTTTGAGCACCCTCTAGTGTTCAGAAATAAGGCAAAAAAAAAAAAATTTTGGGTACCTTACATCTCTCTATCCAGGCTACTCAAGCCAACCCCTGTTGTATCTAACCTGATTCCACCTGTAACCTGATTCAAACATGTAATTATTGAATCGGGTGTGCTAGATTAGATTCAGAGTGAAAACCTACAGGATGGTAGCTCTCCAGGAAGAGTGTTAGAGAGCCCTGCAGTAGGCCCTGACAAAATGAAAACACAGAACATCAGACAGGTCCCATTTCATTTATTGGGTCAAAAAGAGGAGTGTTAAGGTCATTGAAGTTCTCATTAAAAACAGTACAAATCATGTTAACATTGACACTAAACAGAGCTTCAAGAACTGTTCTAAGACTATGTTAAATAGTCAGCATTTCTAGGAATAACATCAGTTCATGGTTTCAACTCCATGATCAGAATATTAAAAAAAAGGTAGTTTAGTCACTTTTCAACTCATCTAGATTCTAGCTAATCTTTCATCAGATCACCAACAGTAATATAGCAACAGAAAGCATGCAGTGCCATTTTAGGATTTGTCTCCTTAGTTAACTGCCACAATTAAGTCTCATTCAGATACGAGTAGTTGAAAGACAGATTAGGCTTCCTCTCATTCCATGACAGGTTAAGCATGAAGTGGGACATGTTGTCCCAGCTGATAAAGCATATCTATTTATTTATTGTTGTGTACAATAAAAACACTATTAGGTATCGAAAGAAATTCAACAACCACAGGCCTACGCAAGAGCACTCAACCTTACAACAAGCCTCTGTGACCCTCATCACTCACCAACTCAGAAGTCTCTTCTCGACAGTGGCATTCTGAACAGTCATCACATGAACCTCGTCCCCAGGCTCAATTGCTACCACATAGAGAGCCGGCTGTGTGGACGAGATTATGATCACACACGCAATCCTTCACACTCAACATTCCATATCTTGCTTACAACCTCAACTAGAAGAGCCCTGGTCTACATACACGAACCCACCATTATACCGGCTGCACTCAAGTCTCTGACACGGAACCAGCAATTGAAGATTAAAAAGGTCATGAGACATGTAATTACGATACACATGGTGCAACAGACAAAAACACACGACACATAAGTGACAAGACCGGGGATCAATGACTCACACATGATTAGACAAAGACAATAGACAAGGATCAGATAGATGAGCAACTTGAATTTGGAATAGTGATTAGTGACTAATCAATGGATGATGCAAGCAGGGAGAGGGTAGTGGAGGAATTTAGCAGTGAAAAATAGTGGAAGCAAATTATAGTGCAATATAGGAATCCATACAATAGTCATATTTAGAAAGTGCCAAGAAATCAAGACTAAACTTACTAAAGCATCACCATGCAAAGAAAATAAACATTTCACCAGGTGTTCCTCATACCCCTGCACCAGCTAGCACAAGACTAAGGCAAAAACCTGAAACAGCCATACTTACATTCAACACCATTCAAACATTAAATGACTAATTGGTAACCCCTCCCATGGGTAAAATGGATTCTCCAGTATCAATCTAAATCAATCATTCACCAGCTGCTCTCTATGCGTGTGCCTGTTTACAGTCATAAATGAGCAATTATTTATGTAACGAGCAAAACCACCATTGAAATATACTTCCATAGCGGAGAAGACACGTGAATCCTGAAAAGCTTTTTACTGAGAATTCAGATATGCCAATATTAAAATGTCTAAAAACATGTGAAACCACCAAAATCTAAAGTCCTCGTCATCAGAGCACAGGCTACTGAAGCAGGGAAGACAAGTACACTCAAGCAGTGGGAGCATTGTGACAACGTTGCCATCCAGTAAACCAGCTAGCTATGCAATGAAACGACACCGTCATGTGATCCACAGGTCCCATTCTGGAGGTTAAAGGTCATTCTTAAACTCCGAGGTCCATAAATGGGCCGTCCTCCCCACTGCCCGTCTGTAAAGGTTTCCATGTCCTTTTGACATAGTCAGTGTCCTAAGAGCAAGTACCACAACCCTCCACTCCTCTCAGAACATAGGATTCTTCACAGAGGAATTGCAGCGTCCACTGGGTTTCAACTAAACTATGCCTCAGCACAACATTAGTATAGAAGTTATCCATAGAATCAACAGGTGAAATAGGGCCACGGACTCCAGGAGCGGACCCACAGGAAGAGATGCCTCTAGTTTGAATACTTCAGAGCCAGCTAGAGGAGAAAGAAAGTCTCATCATTTTCACATTCTAGCTCATTTCCCTGAAATAAAAAAGGTGTTCTCTCTTTGATGGGCCACTTTAAAGCATTCTAGGGCCTAATAGTTTTAGATTACCAATGTCATCCAATTACATAAACATTTAATTAATGAGTTAATTACCTGTGTATGTTCTCATCAATGAGAGTGTTACGCTGGTATACTTATAATGCCTCCTCTCCAAATGAAGAGTTTATTATGAGGATTGATTGGCTCACAATTACTGTAAAACCTAATGGTATGGGGGTGTTGGTAGCCCTCTGGCTCTCTCATTGGGTAGGTATTCTAGACAAGGTCAACTACACAGCATAGTGTGGAATGATACACACTTCATAATACATGTTAAGTTGCTCATATGTCACGAGCATGGCTGGACCAAACGCAGAGGCTGAAATCAAACTTTCGCCCAACTGCCTGTGGTGTGTTAGCGTGTGTCTGCCGTGTGTCTGCCGTGTGTCTGTGGTGTTGATATTTAACAGCGCAGCGTCTCACCTTGTGGGCAGTGTCTGCAAACTGCTGGGCTTTGTGCATCAGGTCTACTGTCTGGTTCTCGGCACGGCCCAGTCTCTCCCCACGCTCCTGCAGGGCCTGGCTGGCCCTCTGGACTACACTACCCATACTGCCCCTGGGGGCGCTGCCCACTGGGACTTGCTCTGTGACCTGCTGCACAACACACAGAGAAACAGAGAGACAGAGACAAAAACTGGTCAAGACCACACACACCAAAGATAGGATACCTAGATGGGATACCAAACAGGTATAACATTATGTTACAACATCCAAGAGCCAGAATCAAAATGTCAATCTAGCCATCTTTGCTTTCTTTTATTCTAAACTAATGTTTGTCGAGAGAGAGGTAACAATCTGTAGGGGCTAGATCATGCCACCTGGACTGGTCAACTTAGGAGAGAGACTGCCCTACATTTTCTGTTGGTCTGCATCTCTATGCCCTGCTACTGCCTGGCACCTCTCCCTGTGCCACACACACACACACGTCAGTTGGTTCCATGAGGAGCCGCGTTTCTTCTCAGTCTCCCTACCCCGCAGACTCAAGGCTAGCCTTTGTTATTTTAGCAGGAGGTTTGGACACAAAGTCGCCAGTCAGCTAGCCGCAACCTCATAGAAGAGCCATTCTCTACTGTAGCGGAGAGAGGTGTTACAGAGGACAATTGACAAAACCATCCATCGCCTGAGAGAGGATTATAAAGGAGAATATAAAGGATAGAGCCATAGGCCTACCACTAAGGTTTGTCCTTATATTATTGACGGTTGTTTTGTCCCCTTACCTCCAACCTGAGGACTGCTTTGTTTTGAAACCATCCCCTTCTTCATGCGGTTGAAGAAGACCTTGCAACGGTAGATGACCAGATTCACAGTGCAGGCATCTGTTAGAATGACACCCAATGAGACTGATAAAAGCTGTATCATAACCATGATCAATAGGGCAAATAGACAGTACAGAATTAAACAGGAAATTGGAGTCCATGCCATATCATGAGGATAAACCACTCCTACAGTCTCAGAATAATGCAAACTGATAGCTGGTCAATATTGCACCCTAACACTTCCCTAGGTCAATGCACGTCAATCTGCAAACATGGAAGGGTTAGGACCAAGGGGAAGGGAGTGAATTGGGACTGACTTTTGACAGACTACGCTTCTCCTTTCACACCCCTTTACCTCCTGTGAGTTTGGACTGACAGTTGACAAATTCAGTCTGGCGGGGCCTGGGACCCACTGTGCTCTTCCGTCTAGCCTGGGCCCCTGGACCTCCTCTTTGGCCCCCTTGGGATCCTGGGCTAACCTGGGCCCCTGGACTAGCTCTCTGATCCTTCTGCTGGTCTCCAGCTGGGCTACCCAGGCCACCAGGGACCCGCTCCTTGCCCTCCCAGTAAGTCTGACAGGCGTGGTACATGATCTGGATGAAGATGCACTTCTCTGCCGCTGAGCTGGCCACCCATTGGTCAAAGGCGTTGTCGAATACCAGGTCAAACTCTGGGCAGTCCTGTGGGAGTTTACAGAAGGGTATACAGATGAGGGATACGATAGAGAGGTCACAAGACAGTAGAGGAGAATAGTGGACCAAACCAATCGCCCAGAAACACATGGGTCAGAATCCTGGTGCTCCAATCCCAATTCAACCCTTTATCCATCAAGACCCGATTGGCTCTACTAGTCTAATTAGCCCCCAAACCGCACTGATTCTCATCCATTCTGCTTTGGGAAACTGAACAATGGATACAGGGCTTCCAGAGAGTCTAGGCAGTACAGGCTAAGATACACAGAAGAAAAAAAAAAAACACTACACAGAAAATCACATCTATACCATCTCTATGATGACGTCACCTTGTTGGGGTCGATGCCATCGACCTGGCGGAGCTGCTCCACGCTCCACTGTGACCTCCTGGTGAAGGGGCAGAGCCTCCAAACTGCTTGACCTTGGTGATGAGGAGCTGGGCTGGTCTCTTATTGGTCACTGGGGGATTAGGAGGGGTCATCGGTTAGAAATATGAAACCAAAGCACACGTCATATAATGTAAAAATATCAAAGTAAATCTACACAGTACTACAATGAAGACAGGATATAAAGAATAGATTTAGGATTCACTTTCCACTACTAAACGTGTGTTTGATTTTTTACAAACATTGGACACACACGGGACCAGTCACCATCACAGATCAACAAACAGACCGCCAATGCCCATTCTTCTTCAGTGGATTCTCTTGTTCAAACGATATGAGGGGTTGTAATGGGGGAGACTGGCAGTGCCAGCTGAGGACACTAGTCACTCTTCCGTCAGTGGTGTAATTGGGACGGTGTGAAGAGTCCCTCGAGGGACACTGGGGCAGTGAATGCCCATCACTCTGGGTGACTTCATCACAGTAACAATAGCTACTATGGATGGAGAGTGAGTGACACTGAACATCTAAATAATATGCAAGTGATCCTTCCTGCTCAATTATAGGATCCATGTCCTCTGACAACGTCAGACTCAGTGGTATTAGATAGCCAGCATCACAATGCCCTGACTGCAACACAATGAATACCTCTGCATCCTTCCAGTCAGATAATTCCACCATGAGATGGTTAAACAACGTAGCCTTTTAATCCTGAACAAGAGAGTTGTATATATACACAGCAGATCAACAAGTCCTGGATTTAAAATTCAAGTCACAATGGTCCCAGCTGAGAGAAATATGTTAGAGGAGCCTACCTGACAGACAGATGTATGTCATAGAGAAATATGTTAGAGGAGCCTACCTGACAGACAGATGTATGTCATAAAGAAATATGTTAGAGGAGCCTACCTGACAGACAGATGTATGTCATAGAGAAATATGTTAGAGGAGCCTACCTGACAGACAGATGTATGTCATAGAGAAATATGTTAGAGGAGCCTACCTGACAGACAGATGTATGTCATAGAGAAATATGTTAGAGGAGCCTACCTGACAGACAGATGTATGTCATAGAGAAATATGTTAGAGGAGCCTACCTGACAGACAGATGTATGTCATAGAGAAATATGTTAGAGGAGCCTACCTGACAGACAGATGTATGTCATATATTCTCCCTTGCCTCCAGTGGGAAGAAAGGGAACCTTTTTCCTTTTTCTCCTCTTAACCTCCACAGCCACTAGTATCCTCTCATCCCGGGGGGCAAACACTTCCCTGTTGATAACTGACTGGATATTCATAGTGATCTGGGAGTAGGATAGCCAATAGACAAAACAGATTGATGAAGGAAAATATTGAGTATTTTACTCGTGAGTCACGTGCTTAGTGTATTGTCTTCCAAATGAATAACATCGTATGTGAAAGGTTAGCTACAGATTGGTTAAATCACATTATCTGGTGTAACAAAGATTTGTTTGTATTCAATTACTGGGAGTTACAGGGTAGGTAGTGTTTAGTGTAGCGCAGAGATATCTTCATGGAGCAAAACAAGAATTTATTAAAATAACATTTTCTACATTCAAAACCGACACCTGCAATGGGCCACTTACGAGACCCGTGTTTCCATAAATGAAGGACAAAGACAGTGTCGCCAAAGTATTACACCAAACAGCACCGATCATGTATCTCCCAGTAAGGATACCAAAACTCTTCGGTTAAACCACATTATCTGGTGAAACTATCTGTATTGTAGCTAGTGAAAGGTGAACTGCACACCTGTTAGAGTGGGAGACGCATTAAACTGATTCAAATGAATGTGTCACGGGTCCTCTTTATTCGTTTAAATATGATTACATTTATCATCATCAAAATCCCCAAATGCTTTATCGATTATTATTTAGTAACCCTCGAAATACAACTAAGAGAGAAGAACGTTGTATGGTATACAATACCTTGTTTGTTGTTTTACTCCACCAAGATGCAGAAACAGCTAGGCTGATTACCAAACGACTCGCATGGCTTGTAGAACTGTCGGGCTGCCACCTCTAATCAACCGCCACAAGGTTCACAATCCGAGTTAAATTTCTACTCTAGAGCATTGCGGAGAAGATGACTCTGTCTGGAGACCATCCCATTTGAACAAGTTAGAAGTCACGTGGGGAAAATGATTTATTGGGTTGAATCTCATACAATAATTATTTTAATCTTGGTTTACCATCATTCTTCATAGGCTTACTCTTTGCAGGTTGCTCTCTCAGGAATACATTAAACTGGAAATCAGCAGCAAAAACAATAGCAACGGCACCCTCACTCCTGGTTTGGTAAAAATATGATTGTGCTAGATAAATGTATTCACTCTCCAATCCATAGACAGCTATGCATGTAAGGATCCATCAAAAGTGTTGTTTTAACCATGTTTTGAGGCTATATAGTGTTTGTTTCCATTTTTTGTTTCCAAACATTGGAGTAACACAAGCTTATATTTTAGTGTGACAGTTGAACTAAGCTCATGAGACATGTATAAGTTATATTCTTCAAGAATCCGTGGGTACATATCATTCATCTAAAAGTCTAAAAAAGGATGTAGTTACCGCTGATTGCCTCTTTAAAAAGTTGAATTTGCCACGACACTATTTCCAAAGCTCACTGATATGGCTCGTCTTTATTTATTCAAAAGTAGGCCTAATGTTGAATGCACGGAGACCACAGACAGACAGTTGTAGAGATATAGTTTAATATAGGTTAAGCACCACGTCATTCATTTGAAGAGGGAACGGGAAAAAAATGGTTTCCACTAGTTACCACAGCCCAAAAGTCGAAATTGGCTATCGTAAAAATGTATGAAAACAAAAATGTGCTTAATTTAAGGTTAGGTTTGGGCATAAGTTTAGCAGGGTGGTTAAGGTTCGGGTTAGGTTTTGAATCACATTTTTAGAAAAATGCGTTTTTTCTACTTTGAGGCTGTGGTAACAAAGAGTGAGCATGAGTGGATCAGACAGTGAGTGGAGAAGAGACATGACAGAAAAATAGTGTCCTCTGGTGGAAGGCAAAAGGGAATATGGCTGAAGGGTGGACGACCCACAACACAATCACAATTACATTTCCTTAGCACAGGAGGTTGGTGGCACCTTAATTGGGGAAGACAGGCTCGTGGTAATGGATGAAGGGGGACGGGCTCGTGGTAATGGATGAAGGGGGACGGGCTCGTGGTAATGGGTGAAGGGGGACAGGCTGGGTAATGGGTGAAGGGGGACAGGCTCGTGGTAATGGATGAAGGGGGACGGGCTCGTGGTAATGGATGAAGGGGGACGGGCTCGTGGTAATGGGTGAAGGGGGACAGGCTCGTGGTAATGGGTGAAGGGGGATGGGCTCATGGTAATGGATGTAGCGGAATTGGTGGAATGGTATCAAATGGTTTCCATGTGTTTATTCCATTCCATTTGCTCCGTTCCATCCATTATAAGCCGTCCCCTCAGCAGCCGCCACTGTTCCCTAGGGTACAATACTTCATTTTGTCTTCAATTACAACTCTATGCGAAATGAAGAGAAGACATCGATGTCACTTACATGTTATGGCACATGAATGGGTAATGAACCTATCATCTCTATGAGTGTAACAGTGACAACATCCCACTGGGCACACACTGGTTGAATCAATGTTGTTTCAATGAAATTACGTTGAACCAACGTGGAATAGACGTTGAATTGACGTCTGTGCCCAGTGGGACGACATGTAAACAAGGATATGCCAAATCAAGGAGAGAACCATGGGTAAGACTCACTAAGAGGTTTCTCAATACCCTTTCATACTACAGAACCAAACTATGCTGTGTTGCACTGGCCTGGTCTGGTTATGCATCCGCCATAGCTGTTAGAACCATGCTAGAAAGGACAATGTGAAAATAAAATATCTGTGCCAGCACAGTTTGATTTGGATCGGCACTATAGTGGGAACCAGGTGTTAGAGCAAAGGCATGGGGATGACAAAGTAGAATACCAAGGACTCTGACAGTCTGATCTAACAAGAGAGGCCTTCAAACACATCTGAGGAGAAATGAAATAGCTAACATTCACAAGACAGTAAAAAGTCATCCTAACAGATACTGTGTTTAAAAACAAAACTCTACTGAGTTTACACAAATCATATAAAAACTCCTGATGGCAAGCTTTATTCTGGCAGAGATCTGATGTAAGTGATGTCATTCGATGTTAGTGTAATTACTTTGCTAAAAGCTTTTAATAAATGAGCCTGCATGCTGTAATCCCTCACTAACAGCAAGATTTTTTTTTTAACCTTTATTTAACTAGGCAAGTCAGTTAATTAAGAACAAATTCTTATTTACAATGACGGCCAAACTTGGACAACGCTGGGCCAATTGTGCAGCACCCTATAGGACTCCCAATCACGGCCGGATGTGATTCAGCCTGGATTCAAACCAGGGACTGTAGTGTCAGGTCTTGCACTTGAGATGCAGTGCCTTAGACCGCTGCTCCACTCTGGAGCCCAAGCAAAGCATATACCTCCCTGTCTATGTACATACTGCATACTGTTTTCATTTTGACCCACATCATTATTGATTCTAATAAAGCATATTGTATTAGTACAGTTTATTATCCTGTCCTCTCCAATGCTACTCTCTTTAGTTACTTGGATGTAAATAAAACATGTTGCATGGGTCCTTCATGCCTGTGTTCCTCTTGTTTTACTGATATGTTGTCTGTTTGTTGCCTGACTAGAAAGTTACTGCGTTATGTGCAACATGTCAGCGTTAGTAGTACAAACGGATATAGTAGTGCTCTGTTGGATCAAGACAATTCGCAGCAGAACTGAAACAATTCTGTGGTCTTCTGATGGATGGATCAGCCAAGAGACCGAACCTGCCATTAGGTTATGAGACATAAGCAAATAACTGTATTTGGCAACTTTGCTCAAGTTGTCGACTCAACATTAGCATCTTTCCATCATCCCTTATAGAAATGTTCAGTTAGTTAGTTAGTGTAAACATGGTACCTCAACATATCATCATCGTAGCAGTACAGGTAGTCTATAGAGCTACATTCTATTTACTCTACCACATGCTCAGGTCCAATGACCTCATCCAAGCAGCATTAACCCTAGCCTGGTCAAACCAGACTGAACGGAAAAAACTGTGTTTAACCAGGCTACTTCAAACCTTCTGCAACAATCCACTTTGATTCCACCTAACGGGTTGAAATCAAATGATGAAACCAAATGGGTTTCAATGTTCTGAGGGATGGATTTGGATGTAACACTCTCAACAGGCTAAACATCTAAATGAGTGTTGATGCTGGGAGTTGTGAGAGGAGAGGTTGGGCTAGAGGCATGGCTACAGTTTCAGGAGTCACACAAACCCACTCAAAGCTGTGTCCGACACCAACACAGTCAATGCCATGTCCAAGATAATGAACACTGACAGATGCTTGGTCCTAGAGGCATCATTTAGTCACAGGAAAGAGGAACAGTCTTCGTTGAGGTTGGTGTGTGCCTGGGGGGTAAAGTCTTCAATAAACCCACAGGGTGGGTATATGAGGAACAGTCACTATTAGGACCATAGGGTAAAGGGTACGGTCTTTGACGGGATGACCACAGGCTGTGAAGTGGTCTCTGATACACAGTTATGTCTAATCGGTCTGGTCGCAAATCTTTGTGTGTACACTGGGATACTATTATATGTGTTGAGGGAAAGGGAAAAATAGTGTGTGTGTCTCCCTCTGTGTGTGTGCGTGTCTCTCTGTGTGTGTGTGTCTCTCTGTGTGTGTGTATCTCTCTGTGTGTGTGTGTGTGTGTGTGTGTGTGTGTCTCTGTGTGTGTGTGCCTCTCTGTGTGTGTGTGTGTGTGTGTGTGTGTGTGTGTCTCTCTGTGTGTGTGTGTGTGTGTGTGTGTGTCTCTGTGTGTGTGTTTTGGCTGTGGGTTAGGATAACTCTGGGTTATCCTCAGAGAGCTGAGTGGAATACCCCTGTCTATACATGAAGGTGAGAAGAAACAGTGCCACGTCGTGTGAACACCAATAGGCTGTGTGTGAGGTCACCGCCGACCAATAGCGGCTCTCCACCATGCCTTCTCGCAACTCAAAGTCAATGCGCCTCTCCAACTCCACTGTAACACAAAGAAAGACAGAGTTAAAACAAACACTTGTAATACTAGACATAGATACTGTAACCAAACAGAATTAGAAAAGAGAAGAGGAAAAGGACATAGTTCATAGTAAAGTTCACTGCTGGTTTCCCATAACAATATGACGGAGCATACCTGGGTTTTTCAAACACTTTATATACTAACACTTGATTTAGCTTGAGTTTGTACTTTTGGTTATGTTACAGGGCAGAGTTTCTACATTTCCTCATTATGATACAGGATTGGTTATGTTACAGGGCAGAGTTTCTACATTTCCTCATTATGATACAGGATTGGTTATGTTACAGGGCAGAGTTTCTACATTTCCTCATTATGATACAGGATTGGTTATGTTACAGGGCAGAGTTTCTAGATGTCTTCATTCCAAGGAGGTTTTCCGGGCCACTGTGCTCTGGCTTCTTGGTGGTATTGCTGGGTTACTGTTAAAGCACTTTGTGGCTAATTGAGGTAAGACAGTAATTCTGCTCATAGATGATGCATGTACAGTATGAACTACACATTGACACATCCAGCCCAAAGCAGGATGTTTAAAAAATACTTAGTAGTTGCCAAAGTATGTCTTTAAGGACTTTGGGCACTGACCAGCCAGGCTAAATAGACTGCAATTTTTACCAGCGCAGGTCCGAAATCTGTGCCATGTTGGCCTAGTTGGACACATTTTCTACTAGCCTGGTCTGAAAAGTACTAGCCACGGGCTAGCTTGATTTCCATCCCTGATACGTACATGTGGTGTTGTCCAGGATAGCTGAGGTGGACCGAGATATGGAGGACTCTATTTCCCTTGTCTCCTCTACTACAGGTAACTTCTCTAACTCCGTAGCCACACCCTCCTCTCCTGATATGGCATTATCCACCTCCAAGACCCCGCCCTCTGAATCGGAAGGCTCCTCCTCCACGTTGCCCACCTGACCACTTGAGCGTGAGAAGCGGGAGAAGAAGATCCCGCCAATGCCTTTCCCGAGACTGGCCGCACCTGCCGACATGGAGAACACAGCGAAACTCAAAGACAGACAGACACACACACACACATACAAACACACGAACACGCACACACAGTCACATTGAGCAGCACAGCACAGGACAACACATATCAATCAACTAATGTGTCCTCACAGATATAGGCAGGAAAACACAATAACATTTAAATTGTACACAGCACACCCACGCATCTACAAATAATTACCTTAGATTTGGTCCTACACTAAAGTGTTCTTTAAAAAATATGATCTAATCCTGAATAAAGGAAATATAGGAATCAGAGGTCCTCTAGTGTCAATCCCTGTTATAAGACTTAATTGCTCTCCCTTGATTTGTTGAGGCTGTGTTTTCTGGACAGTGATTCAGCTATGAAAGCTATTCTGTTTCAGCGAGATCAAATTACATCTTTCCACAAAATGACATATATACAAAAGTATGTGGATACCTGCTCGTCGAACATCTCATTCTGAACTCCTGGGCATTAATATGGAGTCGGTCCCCCCCTTGACTGCTATAAAAGCCTTGACTCTTCTGGGGAGGCTTTTCACTAGATGTTGGAACATTTCTGTGGGGACTTGCTTCCATTCAGCTACAAGAGCATTAGTGAGGTCGGGCACTGATGTTGGGCGAATAGGCCTGGTTTGCAGTCGGCATTCCAATTCAACCCAAAGGTGTTCAATGTGGTTGAGGTGAGGGCTCTGTGCAGGCCAGTCAAGTTGTTCCACACCGATCGACAAACCATTTCTGTAAGGACCTCGCTTTGTGCACAGGGGCTTTGTCATGCTGAAAAGGAAAAGGCCTTACCCAAACTGTTGCCACAAAGTTGGAAGCACAGAAATGGTCTGGCATCCGCCAAACCTAGATTAGTCCGTCGGACTGCCAGATGGTAAAGCATGATTCATCACTCCAGAGAACGCGTTTCCACTGCTCCAGAATTCAATGGTGGCAGGCTTTGCAACCGAGGACAGACCATTTTTACGCACTATGCTCTTCAACACTCAGTGGGCCCGAGGCGGAGCCTTTGTTGCTCCTAGACATTTCCACTTCCCAATGACAGCATTTACAGTTGACTGGGGCAGCTCTAGCAGGGCAGAAATTTGACGAACTGACTTGTTGGAAAGGTGGCATCCTATGACGGTGCCATGTTGAAAGTCACTGAGCTCTTCAGTAAGGCCATTCTACTGCCAATGTTTGTCTATGGAGATTGCATGGATGTGTGCTCGATATAATACACCTGTCAGCAACAGGTATGGCTGAAATAGCCGATTCAATTAATTTGAAGGTGTGTTCACATACTTTTGTGTATGTGGGTGGGTCTGTCCTTGACTGAACCCAAACAGCCCACTCTCCCCACTACGACCTAACAGCCCACTCTCCCCACTACGACCTAACAGCCCACTCTCCCCACTACGACCTAACAGCCCACTCTCCCCACTACGACCTAACAGCCCACTCTCCCCACTACGACCTAACAGCCCACTCTCCCCACTACGACCTAACAGCCCACTCTCTCCTCTACGACCAAACAGCCCACTCTCTCCTCTACGACCAAACAGCCCACTGTCTCCACTACGACCAAACAGCCCACTGTCTCCACTACGACCAAACAGCCCACTGTCTCCACTACGACCAAACAGCCCACTGTCTCCACTACGACCAAACAGCCCACTGTCTCCACTACGACCAAACAGCCCACTGTCTCCACTACGACCAAACAGCCCACTGTCTCCACTACGACCAAACAGCCCACTGTCTCCACTACGACCAAACAGCCCACTGTCTCCACTACGACCAAACAGCCCACTGTCTCCACTACGACCAAACAGCCCACTGTCTCCACTACGACCAAACAGCCCACTGTCTCCACTACGACCAAACAGCCCACTGTCTCCACTACGACCAAACAGCCCACTGTCTCCACTACGACCAAACAGCCCACTGTCTCCACTACGACCAAACAGCCCACTGTCTCCACTACGACCAAACAGCCCACTCTCTCCACTACGACCAAACAGCCCACTCTCTCCACTACGACCTAACAGCCCACTCTCTCCACTACGACCTAACAGCCCACTCTCTCCACTACGACCTAACAGCCCACTCTCTCCACTACGACCTAACAGCCCACTCTCTCCACTACGACCTAACAGCCCACTCTCTCCACTACGACCTAACAGCCCACTCTCTCCACTACGACCTAACAGCCCACTCTCTCCACTACGACCTAACAGCCCACTCTCTCCACTACGACCTAACAGCCCACTCTCTCCACTACGACCTAACAGCCCACTCTCTCCACTACGACCTAACAGCCCACTCTCTCCACTACGACCTAACAGCCCACTCTCTCCACTACGACCTAACAGCCCACTCTCTCCACTACGACCTAACAGCCCACTCTCTCCACTACGACCTAACAGCCCACTCTCTCCACTACGACCTAACAGCCCACTCTCTCCACTACGACCTAACAGCCCACTCTCTCCACTACGACCTAACAGCCCACTCTCTCCACTACGACCTAACAGCCCACTCTCTCCACTACGACCTAACAGCCCACTCTCTCCACTACGACCTAACAGCCCACTCTCTCCACTACGACCTAACAGCCCACTCTCTCCACTACGACCTAACAGCCCACTCTCTCCACTACGACCTAACAGCCCACTCTCTCCACTACGAACAGTAAAGTCTAAATAGCAAGGAGATAAAAATAAAGAACCTGTCACAGAAAGTCCCTATGTCTCTCCCTTCCTCCCCCCTCTCTCTCCCGCCCCCTCTCTCACCCATAATGCTGGCTTTCCCCAGATTTGTGATGGACTCTCCGTAGTGTCTTCGGGTCTGAGGGGGGGAGGTACAGGGGCTGGGGAGGCTCTCCGTGTCCGAGATGGATGCTCTCTCCTTCAGTGCAGGGTTGAGCAGCGTGGGACGGATCTGGTCGTACGGTGTCGGACTACATGTGTTATACCTGTAGAACCCGGTCACAATATATACATGTCATTCACAAACATGGAAATTCCTGATTCATACAACACTGCTCCAGGGGTGCTGCTCTGCCACCAATCTGTGTGTGTGTGTGTGTGTGTGTGTGCGCTGACTGTGAACTAGTATATTCAAAATAACATATTAAATCCACTACTCACCAGTGTATTTGGACAGGTGAAATGTTACTGTAGTTCTTTAAGATCAGCGGCTCCAATCGGTAAGCCTGAAAATACAGCCATAGGCATCATTAAGCACATCCACCATGCCATCAGCAATCTCGATACTGGAACCCAGAACCAAATCTTGCTACGCTAGCTAGCCGCTTGATGTGATTCTGGAGGCGGAAATGGCAGCTGAGCCTCTACCAAAGCTCTTCCCCTTTCACCTTCCAATCCTTTATAGGTACAGTATACTACAGTACACCATCAGTGACTGACTGCATGACTGAATGACTCAGTTGGTTCAGTTGGTTTGCTCACCACAGGGTCGGTAGGATGAAAGACGTTGAAGAGACGTTGGCAGATGGATTTGGGTAAGATGTGATCCTGAGTCACGTTGTTCCCGGTCGGATCCTCGTAACGCCAAGAACACGGCAAGGGAGAACCCATGCAGAAGAAGTTCTCCACCTAGAAGCATATAAACGGTGCAGAGAACAGAGGATGACAAAGGGTTCCTTCCCAGCTCAGGAGGTCTGTCACAACAATGAGAAGGAATGGAATAAAGAATATGTCACCTTAAATTTCAAGGCTGAAGAAGAGCCTTCAGATGACGGGGATTGCAACCCAGCAAACTGATTTTCCAAATCTCGTAACCTTTTAGACATGAATGCAACACAACATTATCACACAACTATAAATGAACGTAAACATTTAACACTGGGGACAAATTATAGTGGTCGACTGGGTGACCACGGTGTCGTGTTCATCCGTTTGGTGCCTAATGAATATGACCCTGGCTAGTGAGTGTCTACCGACCTGAGTCGTGTGAGCCTCATCTCCTCTTGTAGTTGACGCCCCTGACAGCTTGGCCAGCGCTCTTGCATCTCCTCGGGGTCGGCCCATAGTTCTTCATGACGGAAGCGTACCGGATCCCAGCCTGTCATGATGTCGAAGGTTATGACACAACCCAGGGAGTGGGACACGATGGACACCTTGCCACTCTCCCCAAACTCAGGGTTCCGCATGCAGAAGAGGCTGTAGAGACGATTCAGCTCCTGAGTTAAACCCTTAGTGATCTACAGAGACAAACAGTGGGACCAATTAGATTTTGTGTGTGGCTGAGAGTGCTTTCTGTGAGGGACTGTTCAATGCAACACATGATAAGTGTGTGTGTTTGTGTGTTTATGTGTGTGTGAGGATCTCACCTCGTCTCTGTACAGAGGGCTGGTGTAGTACATGATGTCCATGGCACTGCTGTTGAGCATATCCCTGAGTCCACGAACCTTGTCTGGAGTGATGGAGTCCACCGTGTCTACAACCATCACACACACACACACACACACACACACACACACACACACACACACACACACACACACACACACACACACACACACACACACACACACACACACGAAGTCATCAACAAAGAACACATTTCAACCCGTCTGGTGAATACAGCATGTACAGTAAACAACTGTTTTATTGTTATGCGTTACGGCTAAAGCACAAACAGACCAGTGGGTTCACAGGTTAATTTGTTTGTCTTCATTACACAACAACAGCTGTTACTGCATTTACCTCTTAGAACAAATTGAAAGTGAGGTCTAAAGTAGATGTGGAAAAATATTACACAAGCACATACAATGTTACTCACATGATAAAAACAGACACCACACCCTGCAATCTATGCTACCACAGACAGCGTTTCCACCACTTAGGTGTTCAACCTATGCTACCACAGACAACGTTTCCACCACTTAGGTGTTCAACCTATGCTACCACAGACAACGTTTCCACCACTTAGGTGTTCAACCTATGCTACCACAGACAACGTTTCCACCACTTAGGTGTTCAACCTATGCTACCACAGACAACGTTTCCACCACTTAGGTGTTCAACCTATGCTACCACAGACAACGTTTCCACCACTTAGGTGTTCAATCTATGCTACCACAGACAGCGTTTCCACCACTTAGGTGTTCAACCTATGCTACCACAGACAACGTTTTGACCACATAGGAGTTCAATAGGTCACAAAGTGGGTGTGGCCACACATACCTCCATCCAGGCACAGTTTGGACCTCCACTCCACAGGAAGGAACTCCACGTGTCCTGTGGAACGATCTGAGAAATGCTTCTCCTCCATCTTTCTAGCAGCCTCCCTCATCCTATAGACGAGTAATGGCACAGACACAGATCCACATTAAGAAAAAATACATCACCAAGAATATTTGGTCATATTTCCTATGAATACCCACTTTGTGAAGCATTATACATGCATTATTAATGCATCAAAATGCTAAACATACAGTTTGTGACTACCACATGAAGCAGGTTGACAGAATGCCAAGAGTGTGCAAAGCTGTCATCAAGGAAAAGGATGGCTACTTTGAAGAATCTCAAATATAAAATATATTTTGATTTGTTGAACACTTTTTTGGTTACTATATGATTCCATATGTGTTATTTCATAGTTTTGATGTCTTCACTATTATTCTACAATGTAGAAAATAGTCAAAATAAAGAAAGTCCTTGAATGAGTAGGTGTGTCCAAACGTTTGAATGGTGCTGTAGGTGATAATAATTGCTCATTAACAATGGTTCTGTGAGAACGTTAGATTTAATCCTCCAATGGTTGGTATACTTTCTCATACTCTGCTCACTTTCCCCATAATATGACTATATTATAAACATATTAGATTGTATGAAACTCATTGACAGGGTCTGAGAGAGTTTTATACCATATCGTCACTGAGTTCCTTGTTCCTGTAACTCACATGCTTGTGTTCCTGATGATGCGGCCCTGGTCCATCTTCTGGCCAATCCCGTGCACCACAAAGACGATGTGTGTTGTTTCGGGCGGGGTGTCCTCGGGCGCTGCCTCTTCCACATAGCCCCGATGGAGACGTGTCCCACTACTGCCAGCTGAGGAGGAATTAAACCAGCTCTTTTACCATATACAAGAGTACAGGGAAACAGGGAAGAGCAGGAAGACCCGCTGGAGAAAACCAACTGACAACATTATACCAGAGTTGACAACTGAATGTTACAAAAGATCTCCCATTCTCTGCTCAATAATGAGTCACTCAATAAATTGCTGGATGTTTTTACCTATCTATTTCATATGTTGTTGTCATCCTATCTATTTCATATGTTGTTGTCATCCTATCTATTTCATATGTTGTTGTCATCCTATCTATTTCATATGTTGTTGTCATCCTATCTATTTCATATGTTGTTGTCATCCTATCTATTTCATATGTTGTTGTCATCCTATCTATTTCATATGTTGTTGTCATCCTATCTATTTCATATGTTGTTGTCATCCTATCTATTTCATATGTTGTTGTCATTGAACTATTTCATATGCTATAATTAGTATAAATAAAAAAAAACTTGAACTTGATTAGCCTACTGTAACTGTACAGTTATGTAGAGTCCCAAAACAAAGTATTTGAGCAAATCCCACAAAAGACTGCTAGTTCTTAGTCAGGATCGTTATGAGATGATGAGACATTACAAGGGGTTCATACATGCTTATGAAAAGGCTTACAATACCTTAGAACCATAATAGGATGCATCGTACCTGCAGCTTTTAAGTAAGGTGTTACACACCATATTGTAGGCAGTGAAACACAGAGGATTCCTAATTCATGTCAGTGGGGATACAAGGGGATACAAACCTTTGGAGAAGCCCAGTCTCTGGGTGACAGTGCGTGCGATCTTGGAGGTGGTGGCATCACTGTAGAGATACACCTCGTCCACACTGTGCCAGTCCACATGGCTTCGGCTCAGTTTCAAACTGTGGATTGCTGGAGGAAGACGAGGAGCAGTAATTAACACAGACCTATTGACTTCATTCCGTTCATGTGAATTAAGTCTCCAGTGACGTTTGGAGAAGTCCCACTTGCACGCACTTAAACAGTAGTCGTGTTCAGTAGTTTACTACATGGAAGAAAATGGTCCCAAACAGATATGAACTTGTCCAATAAGAATTGCTTGATTTTCTTTTCTGCTTTAAAACATGTTCCTAAGGCGTATCCTAATGAACATGACACAGCTGTCATGTATGTCGTCAATCTGCCATTTTTCCTTCCATTTTTACTATGACAGTTTGTATTCACGTTCAGGTGAACCTCTGAATGTCCACCTGGTTTCGACGGAGCTCGGCTAAAACGAGGTCAGCTGACCAGAGCTTTCTTTGTGACGCTGGCCTAAATGGTTTGACAGTACAGAAAGACAGCCTACACACAGTAGAGTGACTCACTTACTGTAGTGCTGAACAGTAGCCAGTGTTGTCTGTCGTTAGGTACAGGGACAATGAAAGCACTTGGGAGCAGAATATATTTTGCGTAGCCATGTGCAATGTTCTAGCTATGTTTTGTTCTTTCTTTATTCAAAGTGTTTGTTTTTGGGTGCAGAACCAGTGGGGTGTGTGTTCATTCATATCCTTCACATACACCCTTCATCGACACGGTCACAACCGACGCCCCACACGGCGGCATGCCCATGTCCCACTTGCCATTGAGTCCATCCACTTTACCATCCTTGTTGTCCACTGTGGTGGTCACCACTTCAATGGTGGCCTCGTAGGTCTCCCTCATCTGGTGCCCCCTGAAACGGGCAAGGTGCTCCAGCTCGATGAGGTCACTCTCGTCTTCCTCAAGGGAAGCCACGTGCCGTCGACGAACCACTGACCCCTCATCACGGCAATACGGTCCTGCTCTGTGGACATACAGAGGGATTACACCTGTGTTTATGGTGATGTCGGTGCAACTCTATTGAATGGGCAGTATCAGTTGCTCAATCTGTGCTCTGACAGGTTTGGGACTGTTATGGCAGCCTTGTGATATAATCAGGATTAATATGACAAACAGTGAGGGAGAGAAGAATCGTCTATAGTGATAAGAATAGGCTACTCACGGTTCCAGTAGACGGGGTAACATTCTTTGTCTTTGACGTCCACTTCGTAGAGACCACCTCTGACGCAAACAGCCTCAACGTTTACACTTATGGAATCCAGGTCGAGTTCATCTTTCTCCCATTCTCTGTCCCCTCCAACCTCGGCGTCCCCTGTCACCGTCTCTGCTTGAACAGCTCCCCCGTGTGCCACATCTTCCAGTTGGGGCTCGGAACCCGTGGCCGAATCACTGGCTTCCTCTTGTTCGGTGGTGGGACTCCGACATTTGACCTTGCAGGGATTTAGTTCACATAATTTGCGGTAAATTACTTCAATTTTCAAAGAGTCGTGTCCAACAAATGGCTTCCATGTTCTCTTGTCCTCTTTGTAGAACCATCGCACTTCCTCTGGTCCCAGCTCGGTGACGACCTCCCCGCGGTGCCTGGAACTGGTGGAGCGGTTACGTTTCTTTGTAGTCACATTCCCATCACTTTCGGTGTAGTTCAGGTCGTTTGTGATATCCAAATAGTCTGTCCCCGAGTCGGGGAGAGGATGATAACCCGAGTAAGCTTCCTCCACTAGGCCCAATAGCATGCTGTCCTGAGATAAACGGTGATCGCCTAGCAGCAGCGGAGGCAGGTGTATTTCCAAGCCGGATTGGACCGAGTCCATCTCCCCGTGTATATTCTCTCCCATCGGGTCCTCGTAGCAGGTCACAAACACATCATTGGCCATATCCCAGTCATTGCTGCTCACGGAATTATTATCCGAGCTCAGTTGACAGGAGGTCGACTTTATGCCCTTAAAATTGCTCATGACTTGACAAAAAAACAGCCTATTGTCCAAATAAACAATATAGTCTAGCCTACGTCTTCAACCTTATTTCTGTGCCTTTTGCTTACCTAATGGTTTGTCATAGATAGGTCCAGGACTAACGGTTTCAAAACCTTCTCCTTGCTTATTACCACAAATGCCACCATCTGTGCGCCGGTTCATCCACTCTCCCAGAACTGGGCTATCGAAATTGAGACTTTTTGAAATGATTGAAAGATAGATCTACTGGCAGGAACAAAGTGGGACTCTGGGGAGGCTATCTGTTCACCTATTGTATTCGCCCTCCTATCTGCGGTTTGCTTACTACAGATGGTCGGCTAAGTGCTCCTCCCAAATGCGCGAAAAAATGCGCATGAGGGTATGTACACAGGACACCGTAGTGACGGAAGTGCCTGCTATGGAGGATACGAATGTATTTTTTATCCACGGGTTTGATCATAAATCGGTTTATTTATCGTTAGCCAGATTAAAAATGGCAGCCGTGTTTCTAGTTATGTTGTATGAATATTCTCCTTTATTTTACATTAGTGTCATATCCTTATGTTTCGTTGTTACCGCCGCCATGGTCCTCGGCTGGTAGGTTTATCAAATTGCCTTGACAACAACATTAGGATATGGTTATTAAATGACGGGCTTATTTTAGCCTACATATAACGTTGCTAGCTATCTGTCGTATCTGTGCCGACATTTAGAAGTCAGTCATGTTTATATTCTGTTCAGTAAAGTCAAATTCCTCCTCTCTTTCGCTGTAATAAAAATGGCAAAAGGCGTTGATCGTTTGACAGCACACCATTATTGCTACATTGACATCTCACGTGACAAAAATACAGTGACGCAATGTTCGGCACGCGAGAAAATGAAACATTGTGGCGTTGGATAAACATGGGACTCCGGAAACTGGAACATGGTGACATTGCCTCTGAAGTGAACTGTAATGTTCACTTTTCTGCACTGTTGTCTACTTTATTCATTATAACATTAAAGCGGTTGGCAGAATTTTAAAATTAATTTATAATATTCTACACAAATTGTCATACTTTTCATGAGGTTGTCTATTAGAGAGCGTTTTTTTATTATTATATATCATCCCCAGAAATGAGATGATATAAACTTTTATTTTAAAAAATGGTGTGCGTGCAATATCAATTTGTCAAGTTGTTATGTAGGCTACTTCGAAAATCTCGTCTGATCTCTTATACACACAACATAATGGAATATCTCCATTCAAATCTTCTGTGCTGTTCCACCTCATCCCCCCATAGGTTTGGTTTCGATGTCCCAGTGATTCTTCGTAGCTCTGATGAGACTGAGTCAGTCTTGCCTGTCCCAGAGAAGAGGATGGTTCAGGTGACCAACCCCTTTGCCCTGGAGATGGGGACCTCTGGGGTGGCCTCTGTGACTGGTAAGAGAGCATACAAGGACAGTTATAATGCAACACACAACACATCGGGCCAGATTCCTGGACCCAGATTAATCCTCCAGGTCCAAAAAGCTATTTCAATGTACATTCGGGGGAATCGGGCCCATATAGTATAGTGTTATATGGGGCGGCAGGGTAGCCTAGTGGTTAGAGCGTTGGACTAGTCACCGGAAGGTTGCGAGTTCAAACCCCCGAGCTGACAAGGTACAAATCTGTTGTTCTGCCCCCACCACAGCCCCTGTTCCCAGGCAGTTTATAATAGCAATAAGGCACCTTGGGGGTTTGTGGTATATGACCAATATACCATGGCTAAGGGCTGTATCCAGACACTCCGTGTTGCGTCAGTCAGAACATCCCTTAGCCGTGGTATATTGGCCATATACCACACCCCATCGGGCCTTAATCATTCAATCAACAATGAATCATTCATTATTTTCCTCCTTTCAGAGGGTGTGTCCCTGCGTCCATGCTGCCTGGAGCCATGTGTGCTGAGCTGTTACTGGGGTTGTGGTGTCCATGCCCTCCAGGGGGCGCTACAGACCCACCAACATGGCCCCAGCAGGCTCAGCACACCACAACAGTTCCAGGAAGCCCTGCACTTCCAGTACCACCACTGCCAAAGTTTCCAGTATCCTTCCCAGGGGCTATAATCTGATAATCTGTGTCATTGTTGCTTCCTTAGTTTAGTATTATTAGTACGTTTTCTACATGTGATGGTCCGATTTGATATTCAGGTTCTAGAAGATATTATTTTCTCATGTTATGTTTATCCTTTATGATATATTGCAAGTTTCATTGCTGTATTATGATATATCATGATATTTAATCATTGTGATATTTAGATGTTACACTAAGATTGAGGATGGATGGAATACATGCAAGGCAAATTCATGCCTTTCAGTTCAGTTTCATCATGTATTTCACCCCTTAACCAAAGCCTCAGTATCAGTGGAGAGAACAGAGAGGAGCACTACAGCGAGATGCCAGCTGAACTGAGGATCACCGATTTTGGTCATTTGCCACGGGAACGTTATCCCCTGGTGGCTCTCCTCACACTGGCTGAGCCTGAAGCCAGGGACACATACAACATTGTGAGTATGACTGTCATGGTAACACTTGAACATGGGTAAGCTGGAAGTAGAAGCCTAAATGTTGTTGTCCATTAGTTGACTCCAGTTAGGAGAGGGGTGGAAGGGTTAGGGGAACATAATGAAGGAAAATAAATGAAAACAATAAACACCCCGGTAGAAGGTGTGCTCAGTAAGTTTACCGGTACCTTCTCTGCGTGGGTGTTGTCCTAGATGTGACACTCATTATCCCTCATGGTTGCTCTCTCTCAGGCCGCCAGTGTCACCGTAGTCCATGTTCCAGATGACAAATACAGCCTGTCGGCACGGATCCTGTTTCAATACCTCCTCACGGCACAAGGGAACATGTATGAGTTAAAGGTATAGCTTTGTTTCTTTATTCATCCAGTCCCATTGAAACAGGAATATATGTTTCTATGAAGTGGGCAAGGGCTCAGTGAGATTACAGTAGCCTGTCATTACCTTCTTCTGATATTTCATTGTGTTCCATTATCCATACTAGCTTTCCACTTAGAATGCAGGCCAATACATTGCTTTCTTAGTGGTATGCTATTGTAGATATTGAAATAAATTGTTAGCTGTTAAGAGCAAGTCTGATGCTGGCAGTTGACATTCTCATAAATGCAATGGTAACTGTTGTCTGTTTCCTCCTCCAGTCACTCTTTATGTCAGCTGAGAGCATGGGGTTGTCAGGGGCGACTGACCCCGCCCCTAGTACAGAGATACCACCAGAACGACAGGAAAGAGAACATGGAAAGGAGGAAGAGAAGACACCAGGAATGGAAGATGAAGAGGAGTGGTCACAGGAGGGAAATGCCAAAGACTGTGTTGTGTGTCAGAATGCACCTGTTAACCGTGTTCTGCTACCCTGCAGGCACGCCTGTGTGTGTGATGGCTGTGTCCATCACTTCCAACACTGCCCCATATGCAGAGCTTTCGTATTGGAGTCGTTTGCCCTGTTCCACAATTCCCCTATGGGGGAGGAAGATGAGGAAGAATGAACTGTGATGTAGCAGGTCAATGTCATTAGAGTAGCTGTATGGTGGCCAGGATGTGCATGAGCATTATCACTACAGGTACTGGTCCAATACAGATATAACAGTACCGTTTCATGGGAATCAGTGTCTATCATAGAATGGATGTGATATGGTTTTATGCCAAAGTCATCTATTGGACATTTCAAACTGTTGTAGGGCTGTGAGCATATACATTTTATCACGTTGATAGTTGTGTTTTAAACTATTCCTTGATCAGTTTGTAAACAATTTATGTAGATATGGAAAATCTATTTGTTTTGTGTAATGTATAGATGTATTTTATTTATTATCAATATACCATACATTAAGTTGTTTTTCTTCTCCTGAGCATTGAGCAGACATTTTTTGGAAATTGGCAAAGAAGCCAAACCCCACATCACAGCTTTATCGAGGTAAAAAACAGCACAACAGTGATCAGTATGATAAAGTCTTTAATATGGCATACTCCTTTTGTATGCTTTTACAGATACAGCCGCTTCAATGGCTACAGTATTTATTGTCTCGTTAATATAATCCTAAATACTGGGCAGAAATGTAACACTACGAGAGGGTAGAGACAATGTATGCTGGTCCCATATCTGTAGCTGTTCTGAGGTCACTTCTTGGCAACTCTATAGAAATGGTTCTGATAACAGTTCCCTAATCCACTTTTCCCCCCCAAGAAACTTTTCTGCATCATACAACTTGGCAAAAAAATGGTTTTACTGGTGAGAACGCCCCAACAGCAAACCTCCCCACGTTCACATATAGAAATAAAGATATAGGAATTTATATGGGCTTGTAGTCCAGCTTGGATTCAAGCTTCTTTGAGTCGGCCACCTTGCGAACCGCCTTCATGAAATCCTCTTGAGTGACGTACTCGTGATCGGTACGGATTGCAAACATACCTGGGAGAACGAAAGAGACCCGACTTAGGCAGATCAAAATGCGGTTGGATTCAAGAAAAATCACTGTTTTTGTCAAGCTAAACTGATAATGTAGGAGTTAGTCATGACAGCTACCTGCTTCAGTGCAGACATTTCTCAAATCGGCTCCGTTGAAGCCATCCGAAAGCTTCACAATCGCTTCGTAATCTGCGAAGAAAAAAAGCCAACATTTGTTAAAAGGAAACCGTACCAGAAGTCTAAAACATTACTTAAACCTAATATGTCCCAGCTGTGTTCAAATCAACACACCTATCTCTCCGTGTTTGGTGATGGGGCCAGAGTGGATCTTCAGGATGTCCAAACGGGCCTGTTCATTGGGCAGCTCAACATCTGTTGGAACAGTAGAAATAACCATGTCACTCTTTTCATACCATAGAGATTTACATGTGTTCCTACCTGGGTGTAAAAAGAAGGAAGTGGAGGGAGATCATTGTGACCCTATGTCCCAAAGGGGATAAGGTACTGTATGGCTCAGTTGGTTCAGCATGGCCCATGCAACGTCAGGATTGTGGGTTCGCGTCCCGGCAGCACCCATGTGAAAAATGTATGAAGCATGACTAAGTCTACTTAACGGCATATATTATAATATGATGAGTAAGTATGAAGCACACTGGGTAATGATGGACAGAGAGATGAGGAAGAACCTACGGATCTTTCGGTCCAGTCTGCCGGGACGCAGCAGCGCGGGGTCCAGGGTGTCAGGCCGGTTGGTGGCCATGATCATCTTGACTCTGTGCAGGGTGTCAAAGCCGTCCATTTGGTTCAGCAGCTGGGTGCACACAGAGATAAGACGGTGAAAATCCAATTCAGCGAGGATTATCTGCCATGGATCCTAATAATGTTAAACACCTTACAGTAATACCCCTCGCTTATTGAAATGCCAGTCAAGCTTACTGCAAGCTACACATCATTGAGTTGTCTTATCTTCAACATCCCCACAATATATACTGTACGGACCAAGCCACAGAACCAGGTCTTTCCGCAAATAAATATTTTATTGAACCATCATTATCATAGAAAGCAACATTTGTTGAACAATATCAATTCTATGTAACATATCTAAGTGTTATGGTCGCTCATTTGACCTCCATCAGGGTCCTCTGGATCTCTCTGTCAGCTGACGTGCCCTCTGAGAACCTTCGGCCACCTTGGAGAGAAAAACAAGTATTTCACTTACAACACATTCCCAGTTCCCAGACACTGCACACAATGCTGAGCAAAGGGAGAAGGAATAGATATGGCATCAGGGTTCAGAATGCTTAGCCTGGTCCCAGAACTGTTTGTGCTGTATAGCCAACTGGTTGACAATGACCATAGCAGTTGGCTATACAGTGCAAACTGATCTGGGGGCAGGCTACAGCTCAGGATGCTCACCGATGGCGTCTATCTCATCCATAAAGATGATGCAGGGCTGGTGGTCCCTGGCATAGTTGAACATCTCCCTGATGAGCCTGGCGCTCTCTCCAATGTACTTATCCACAATGGAGCTGGACACAACCTGCCACAGGGGGACACAGTGTCAGCCAAGTTTTTCAAAGAATGGTGAAGAGTCAGAAAGGCCAGTGGAGTTAAAGTGTAGCCTACAAGTCACCTTGAGGAAGTTACAGTCCATCTGACTGGCCACCGCTCTGGCCAGTAGAGTCTTTCCGGTGCCTAATCAAAAGTGCATAAAGAAAATCTATGAATAAACCCTCAGGACCTCAGTGACGTAACTTATTTGCATTATTCAGGGTGAATCTGAAAAGTCTTTCTGTGATTCACCGGACCCTTTATTCCTTGACCTCCTTCTCAAAACACATTGGAGGAGAAGGTGCGGGACCTTAGATCTTCTCATCCAATGTGTTTTGAGAGGTAGGTGAAGGAATCAAAGACATGAGAAATCAAGGAAACACTTGAGATTCAGCCTCGGTCTAGAGTGAAATCCTGCTAGATAGTGACTTACCTGGAGGTCCATAGAGCAGGCAGCCCTTTGGAGGGATAATCCCCACCCTCAGGAATAGCTCAGGGTTGGTCAGGGGCAGCTCAATCACCTGGAACACAGGGGGAAGGTCATATAGAAAACCTGACTGGCTCAGGAAAAACACGTACCCCCATTTTCTAAGAATATCATAAGTATACTGTAGGATGTAGTAGAAGTACCTCTCTCAGTTCACGGATCTGCTCGGCCAAGCCCCCGATCTCTGAGTAAGAGATGCTGCCTGGGTCTTCATGGGACATGTTGTACACCAAGGGGTCCACCTCTCTGGGCAGATATCTGAGGTGGGGAAGGGACATGTTAACTGCCATCACCAGCAACATTTAACGCTGACATACCTTCTACTTTGAACATTTTGTTTCAGTAGACTGAATCGACAGTTGCTCACACGCTGTGTGTGTGTTGTGGTTTTGAGCATGAGTGCGTGTACAGTGCCTACCTCATAATGGTGAGGGTGGTCATGTCTAGGGCCACCCTTGTGCCTGGTTTGAGCTGCGATTTATCCAGCTGTGTGAAAATGACAGTTAGATGAGCTCCATTACAATCATGGAGAGGTGATACTGACACTCACTGAAAGTAAATAAATGCTGATGATACAAGGGTACGTCATGGCTCAAGACTTACTTGTCTGCGGCAGCCAACAACATAGCGAGGGCCATTGGTTGCCTTGACAATGACTGAAGACAGGAAGAGGATGAACATGACATAATATGTAATGCCAAAGGGTCAGACGTATATGACCTAGGTATATAATGAGTCGTAGGACAATTGCAATGTTACAACTTACATTTCTCCTCTGTCAGCTGTTTGAGCACTTCACCAACAATCTGCATAAGTATTACAAGAAGTTGCAGTTAAAATCCGTTATGATACGGAGACAATTTTAGTACACAATTGCCGATCAATAAATCATGGTGTGTGAATTCACAATTTTACCTGACCAACACTTTGTAAGGCCTTCAGGTCATTTTCAGATTTTTCGTATTGTTTTGTCTGTTCCTTGAGCTGTTCCCTCACTGAAAACACAGGATACAAGTATGAAATCAAGCTATGTAACGTTAGCAAGCTAGTTAACTTTAGCTAGAAGGTAGGGCTGTGCTAACTAGTTGGTTAACGTTAGCAAGCTAGTTAACTTTAGCTAGAAGGTAGGGCTGTGCTAACTAGTTGGTTAACGTTAGCAAGCTAGTTAACTTTAGCTAGAAGGTAGGGCTGTGCTAACTAGTTGGTTAACGTTAGCTGATCCTTTGTTATTGTTTTCATGTTCAAGATCAATTCGAACTACTATTGTTTTCTAGCGGTCTTGGCAAATAGCTGGTTAAATAGCTTGCGAAGCACAGCGAATACACTTCAATATACGGTTAACTGTAGCTGCCTTGGTAGCTAGCATTTTGCTAACGCATTAGCCGGTTGTCAAGACCATTCATTTCTATGACAGACTCTACTGCATGACAATGCGAGTTAGCCAACAACCGATTAGCTAACTGGTCATGTTGGTTATTTTAGTTCGATAACCCCTTTTATGTGTATTACTCTGAAATATTGACAAAGACAAGCAAATATATCACTTACACTCTTTTAAACGTCCATCAATCTCTTTATGTTCAAGTAATCTTTTTCTGTAATCTTGAAGTCCCTTTTCTCTGGTGTCAGCCATTTTGCCTCTATGAATTATGGGAATTGTAAACTACTTCTTCTTCTTCTAATACTTCTTCTTCTTCTTCTACTTCTGTGGATTTTATATGGCGGTTGGCAACCAACTTTATGGTGCATTATCGCCTCCAACTGGACTGGAGTGTGAACCAGAGACTGGCCTTCTGTGTCCCAGTCTCAGCCTTGTGATGACACTTTCCTGGCCTTCTCTCTCAGCCTGAGGACCTCCCTGCCCCCACCTTTTCCTGGATCTTATACAGTTGTCTTCCCTTACTCTCCCTGTTCCACAACTCTCATACAGTTGTCTTCCCTTACTCTCCCTGTTCCACAACTCTTATACAGTTGTCTTCCCTTACTCTCCCTGTTCCACAACTCTTATACAGTTGTCTTCCCTTACACTCCCTGTTCCACAACTCTTATACAGTTGTCTTCCCTTACCCTCCCTGTTCCACAACTCTTATACAGTTGTCTTCCCTTACTCTCCCTGTTCCACAACTCTTATACAGTTGTCTTCCCTTACTCTCCCTGTTCCACAACTGTTCCACAACTCTTATACAGTTGTCTTCCCTTACTCTCCCTGTTCCACAACTCTTATACAGTTGTCTTCCCTTACTCTCCCTGTTCCACAACTCTTATACAGTTGTCTTCCCCTTACTCTTATACAGTTGTCCCTGTTCCACAACTCTTATACAGTTGTCTTCCCTTACCCTCCCTGTTCCACAACTCTTATACAGTTGTCTTCCTTACTCTCCCTGTTCCACAACTCTCCCCCTCCCTGTTCCACAACTCTTATACAGTTCCACAACTCTTATACAGTTGTCTTCCCTTACACTCCCTGTTCCACAACTCTTATACAGTTGTCTTCCCTTACACTCCCTGTTCCACAACTCTTATACAGTTGTCTTCCCTTACTCTCCCTGTTCCACAACTCTTATACAGTTGTCTTCCCTTACACTCCCTGTTCCACAACTCTTGCCACTTATTTTTAACCACTGTTCTTATTAATTCCTTGGCTTCTGTTTTACTGATGGACAATTCCATCTCAACATTAGGATGTTTAAGAGCCTGCTTGGCAATAATATCCACTTCCTCATTCCCCTCTACTTTTTTTACATTTATTTTTTTAATATATTTTTTTATTAATATCAAATCAATACATAAAGCACATGAGGGAACACAAGCATACATAGATTACAAACAATAGACAATCGAGCTAGGGGCGGGGCTGGGGGCGGGGCTAGGGGCGGGGCTAGGGGGTACAATATCACATTACAATTACACAAGGACCTTAAGGGACATGCATATACTTACAATTCTAACAGCTTTTTTGTTAGTAGAGCATTTAACCGTCTTAAAATACAGTTCAATTTCTTTTTGTAGGGTACGAAAATGTGGTTTTCTGTTTGTAAATTTACATTGTGTATAAATGTGAAATTTGGCCAAAAGAATAATGAAATTAATTACATAAAAATGTTTCCGCTTATTTCTATTGTATGTAAAGAATCCAAACAGTACATCTCTCCACAATAGTGTAAAATCTTCATAAATGTGTTCAATTATAAACCTACTGATGTCTTGCCACAGTTTTCTTACATGCATACAATGTCAAAAAAGATGCACAACTGTTTCTGGGTGGTCATTACAAAAGGAGCAATTTGAGTTGATGTTTCCCTTAAACTTCTTCATATAGTGGTTGGCAGGATAATATTTATGAATAATTTTAAAGGAAACTTCCTTAATTTTGTTAACAAGTAGGTATGTGTGTGGCAACATCCAAACTTTTTTCCAACAGATATTATCAATAAATCCATTCCAATAAGGCATGACATAAGGTATAGATACAACATCCTGCTGAAACAAGGATCGTATCGCTCTGTTGTTGTATGGACCAAAAGAGAAACAAATCTTTCCTACTGATGAGTCAACAGGGTCAACAGAAGGTAGGCTCTGAGGGTCAGGTTTTGACATGTTCCTGAATAACATAGCAACACCTGAGGGAATGGCATCTAAAACAATTGCAAAATCTTTAGGTGTTACAGGGACCTTGTAAAGTGATAAGAATTCTTTATAAATGAGTAAAAGACCCTCTGCATTTACCTGTTGGCTCACCAATAGGATATTATTTCAGAACCAATATTCTAAAAACAGAGAGGTATTTTTATACAATATATCCCGATTATTCCATATATAATATCTGTGTGGAGAAAATTTGTGTTTATAAATTAAGGACCATGACAAGAAAACCTGCCGATGAAAAGCAGAAAGTTTCACTGGAACTTTGTCAATATTATAATTGCAAAACAACATGAAGTTAAGGTTACCAAAAGTAGAGAAGACATGATGAGGAATAAAATTCCAGATAGAAGTGGGTCTTCTTAGGAATTGTTTTATCCAATTGATCTTAAAAGTATTATTTAAAGTAGTAAAATCCAGAAAATTCAGTCCACCATTCTCATAAGTGTTCATTACAACAGTTTTCCTAATGTAATGGGTACGGTTTCTCCACAGAAAGTTGAAAAGCATCTGGTCTATCTCCTTGCTTATTTTACTGTCAAGATATAAAGATAGAGCACCATATGTTAGTCTAGAGATACCTTCAGCCTTGGTTATTAGGACTCTACCTTTTTAAAGATAAGTCCCTCTGTAGCCATTGATTTAGTTTCTTCTGGGGTTTTTTAATAAGAGGGTTAAAATTTAGTAAACCTCTAGACTTCTGATCCTTTAATGGTTATGCTTAAATATGTAAGTTCTTCTTTTACTGGAATACCATAATATGAAGGTGTCACACAATCTTTGACAGCCATGAGTTCACATTTATTAATGTTAAGATATGGACCAGATGCTTTGGAAAAGGATTGTATCACATTGATCGATATGGGAGTTTGGTTAGCGTCTTTCAGAAAAAGTATAGTATCGTCAGCCAGCTGGCTTATAATAATTTCTTTACCAGCTATGGAAATACCTTGTACAGGACTATTATTTAAAGAATTTGCAAGAAGTTGGGTGATTAATAAAAACAGGTACAGAGAGATAGGACAACCTTGCCTAATTCCTCTCTTTAACTCAAATCTAGGTGAGGTGCCATATTTCAATTTGATAGAGCTGTTACCATTTGCATAGAGAGTCTTAATAGCCTTACAGAAAAAATCCCCAAAGCCAAGTCTCTCAAGGGAGTGGAAGAGAAACTGATGCTCTACTGTGTCAAATGCTTTATAAAAATCTAAAAATTAATATGAAGCTATCCTCAGTTACTCATTCCCCTCTACTCCCACATGAGCTGGAACCCAGAGGAACATCACAAATATCCCCATCTGTTTCACCCTATACAAGCACTGCAAAACCTCATACAATACATTCTGTCTGCTCTGTGACACAAATGAATGTAAGCTGTACAAATGAATCAGTGCAGCACATAAGTCAGAGCAGATGACTACCCTGTCTGGCCTCACCTCCTCCACACACACTGCAGCCAATAGAATGGCCAACAACTCCACTGTGTAAACAGATAAATGATCCGTTGCTCTTTTTGTCACTGCCACCTTAAACTCAGGAACACTAAAAGCTGCTCATGTCCTCTCTATTTAGGGGTCCTTTTCATTATTATTTTTATTTATTTATTTCACATTTATTTAACCAGCTAGGCTAGTTGAGAACAAGTTCTCATTTGCAACTGCGACCTGGCCAAGATAAAGTAAAGCAGATTGACACATACAACAACACAGAGTTACACATGGAATAAACAAACATACAATCAATAATACAGTAGAAAAGTCTATTCACAGCATGTGCAAATGAGGTAGGATAAGGGAGGTAAAGGCAATAAATAGGCCATGATGGTGAAGTAATTACAATATAGCAATTAGACACTGGAATGGTAGAATGTGCAGAAGATGAATGTGCAAGTAGAGACACTGGGGTGCAAAGGAGCAAGATAAATAAATAAATACAGTATGGGGATGAGGTAGATTGGATGGGCTATTTACAGATGGGCTATGTACAGGTGCAGTGATCTGTGAGCTATTCTGACAGCTGGTGCAAGTGAGGGAGGTAAGAGTCTCCAGCTTTAGTGATTTTTGCAGAACGTCCCAGTCATCGGCAGCAGAGAATCAAATCAAATCAAATCAAATTTATTTATATAGCCCTTCGTACATCAGCTGATATCTCAAAGTGCTGTACAGAAACCCAGCCTAAAACCCCAAACAGCAAGCAATGCAGGTGTAGAAGCACGGTGGCTAGGAAAAACTCCCTAGAAAGGCCAAAACCTAGGAAGAAACCTAGAGAGGAACCAGGCTATGTGGGGTGGCCAGTCCTCTTCTGGCTGTGCCGGGTGGAGATTATAACAGAACATGGCCAAGATGTTCAAATGTTCATAAATGACCAGCATGGTCGAATAATAATAAGGCAGAACAGTTGAAACTGGAGCAGCAGCACAGTCAGGTGGAAGTTGAAACTGGAGCAGCAGCATGGCCAGGTGGACTGGGGACAGCAAGGAGTCATCATGTCAGGTAGTCCTGGGGCATGGTCCTAGGGCTCAGGTCCTCCGAGAGAGAGAAAGAAAGAGAGAAGGAGAGAATTAGAGAACGCACACTTAGATTCACACAGGACACCGAATAGGACAGGAGAAGTACTCCAGATATAACAAACTGACCCCAGCCCCCGACACATAAACTACTGCAGCATAAATACTGGAGGCTGAGACAGGAGGGGTCAGGAGACACTGTGGCCCCATCCGAGGACACCCCCGGACAGGGCCAAACAGGAAGGATATAACCCCACCCACTTTGCCAAAGCACAGCCCCCACACCACTAGAGGGATATCTTCAACCACCAACTTACCATCCTGAGACAAGGCTGAGTATAGCCCACAAAGATCTCCGCCACGGCACAACCCAATGGGGGCACCAACCCAGACAGGATGACCACAACAGTGAATCAACCCACTCAGGTGACGCACCCCCTCCAGGGACGGCATGAGAGAGCCCCAGCAAGCCAGTGACTCAGCCCCTGTAATAGGGTTAGAGGCAGAGAATCCCAGTGGAAAGAGGGGAACCGGCCAGGCAGAGACAGCAAGGGCGGTTCGTTGCTCCAGAGCCTTTCCGTTCACCTTCCCACTCCTGGGCCAGACTACACTCAATCATATGACCCACTGAAGAGATGAGTCTTCAGTAAAGACTTAAAGGTTGAGACTGAGTTTGCGTCTCTGACATGGGTAGGCAGACCGTTCCATAAAAATGGAGCTCTATAGGAGAAAGCCCTGCCTCCAGCTGTTTGCTTAGAAATTCTAGGGACAATTAGGAGGCCTGCGTCTTGTGACCGTAGCGTACGTGTAGGTATGTACGGCAGGACCAAATCAGAGAGATAGGTAGGAGCAAGCCCATGTAATGCTTTGTAGGTTAGCAGTAAAACCTTGAAATCAGCCCTTGCTTTGACAGGAAGCCAGTGTAGAGAGGCTAGCATTGGAGTAATATGATCAAATTTTTTGGTTCTAGTCAGGATTCTAGCAACCGTATTTAGCACTAACTGAAGTTTATTTAGTGCTTTATCCGGGTAGCCGGAAAGTAGAGCATTGCAGTAGTCTAACCTAGAAGTGACAAAAGCATGGATTAATTTTTCTTCATCATTTTTGGACAGAAAGTTTCTGATTTTTGCAATGTTACGTAGATGGAAAAAAGCTGTCCTCGAAATGGTCTTGATATGTTCTTCAAAAGAGAGATCAGGGTCCAGAGTAACGCCGAGGTCCTTCACAGTTTTATTTGAGACGACTGTACAACCATTAAGATTAATTGTCAGATTCAACAGAAGATCTCTTTGTTTCTTGGGACCTAGAACAAGCATCTCTGTTTTGTCCAAGTTTAATAGTAGAAAGTTTGCAGCCATTCACTTCCTTATGTCTGAAACACATGCGAGGGCAATTTTGGGGCTTCACCATGTTTCATTGAAATGTACAGCTGTGTGTCATCCGCATAGCAGTGAAAGTTTACATTATGTTTTCGAAAAACATCCCCAAGAGGTAAAATATATCGTGAAAACAATAGTGGTCCTAAAACGGAACCTTGAGGAACACCGAAATTTACAGTTGATTTGTCAGAGGACAAACCATTCACAGAGACAAACTGATATCTTTCTGACAGATAAGATCTAAACCAGGCCAGAACATGTCCGTGTAGACCAATTTGGGTTTCCAATCTCTCCAAAAGAATGTGGTGATCGATGGTATCAAAAGCAGCACTAAGGTCTAGGAGCACGAAGACAGATGCAGAGCCTCGGTCCGATGCCATTAAAATGTCATTTACCACCTTCACAAGTGCCGTCTCAGTGCTATGATGGGGTCTAAAACCAGACTGAAGCATTTCGTATACATTGTTTGTCTTCAGGAAGGCAGTGAGTTGCTGAGCAACAGCCTTCTCTAAAATTTTTGAGAGGAATGGAAGATTCGATATAGGCCGATAGTTTTTTATATTTTCTGGGTCAAGGTTTGGCTTTTTCAAGAGAGGCTTTATTACTGCCACTTTTTGTGAGTTTGGTACACATCCAGTGGATAGAGAGCCGTTTATTATGTTCAACATAGGAGGGCCAAGCACAGGAAGCAGCTCTTTCAGTAGTTTAGTTGGAATAGGGTCCAGTATGCAGCTTGAAGGTTTAGAGGCCATGATTATTTTCATCATTGTGTCAAGAGATATAGTACTAAAACACTTGAGCGTCTCTCTTGATCCTAGGTTCTGGCAGAGTTGTGCAGACTCAGGACAACTGAGGTTTGGAGGAATACGCAGATTTAAAGAGGAGTCCGTAATTTGCTTTCTAATAATCATAATCTTTTCCTCAAAGAAGTTCATGAATTTATCACTGCTAAAGTGAAAGTCATCCTCTCTTGGGGAATGCTGCTTTTTAGTTAGCTTTGCGACAGTATCAAAAAGGAATTTCGGATTGTTCTTATTTTCCTCAATTAAGTTAGAAAAATAGGATGATCGAGCAGCAGTAAGGGCTCTTCGGTACTGCACGGTACCGTTCTTCCAAGCTAGTCGGAAGACTTCCAGTTTGGTGTGGCGCCATTTCCGTTCCAATTTTCTGGAAGCTTGCTTCAGAGCTCGGGTATTTTCTGTGTACCAGGGAGCTAGTTTCTTATGAGAAGTTTTTAGGGGTGCAACTGCATCTAGGGTATTGCGCAAGGTTAAATTGAGATCCTCCGTTAGGTGGTTAACTGATTTTTGTCCTCTGGCGTCCTTGGGTAGGCAGAGGGAGTCTGGAAGGGCATCAAGGAATCTTTGTGTTGTCTGTGAATTTATAGCACAACTTTTGATGTTCCTTGGTTGGGGTCTGAGCAGATTATTTGTTGCAATTGCAAACGTAATAAAATGGTGGTCCCATAGTCCAGGATTATGAGGAAAAACATTAAGATCCACCACATTTATTCCTGGGACAAAACTAGGTCCAGCGTATGACTGTGACAGTGAGTGGGTCCAGAGACATGTTGGACAAAACCCACTGAGTCGATGATGGCTCCGAAAGCCTTTTGGTCTGTGGACTTTTCCATGTGAATATTAAAGTCACCAAAGATTAGAATATTATCTGCTATGACTACAAGGTCCGATAGGAATTCAGGGAACTCAGTGAGAAACGCTGCATATGGCCCAGGAGGCCTGTAAACAGTAGCTATAAAAAGTGATTGAGTAGGCTGCATAGATTTCATGACTAGAAGCTCAAAAGACGAAAACGTCATTTTTTTTTTTTTTGTAAATTGAAATTTGCTATCGTAAATGTTAGCAACCCCTCCGCCTTTGCGGGATGCACGGGGGATATGGTCACTAGTGTAGCCAGGAGGTGAGGCCTCATTTAAAACAGTAAATTCATCAGGCTTAAGCCATGTTTCAGTCAGGCCAATCACATCAAGATTATGATCAGTGATTAGTTCATTGACTATAATTGCCTTTGAAGTAAGGGATCTAACATTAAGTAGCCCTATTTTGAGATGTGAGGTATCATGATCTCTTTCAGTAATGACAGGAATGGAGGTGGTCTTTATCCTAGTGAGATTGCTAAGGCGAACACCGCCATGTTTAGTTTTGCCCAACCTAGGTCGAGGCACAGACACGGTCTCAATGGTGATAGCTGAGCTGACTACACTGACTGTGCTAGTGGCAGACTCCACTATGATGGCAAGCTGGCTAACAGCCTGCTGCCTGGCCTGCACCCTATTTCATTGTGGAGCTAGAGGAGTTAGAGCCCTGTCTATGTTGGTAGATAAGATGAGAGCACCTCTCCAGCTAGGATGGAGTCCGTCACTCCTCAGCAGGTCAGGCTTGGTCCTGTTTGTGGGTGAGTCCCAGAAAGAGGGCCAATTATCTACAAATTCTATCTTTTGGGAGGGGCAGAAAACAGTTTTCAACCAGCGATTGAGTTATGAGACTCTGCTGTAGAGCTCATCACTCCCCCTAACTGGGAGGGGGCCAGAGACAATTACTCGATGCCGACACATCTTTCTAGCTGATATGCACGCAGAAGCTATGTTGAGATCACTTGGTGATCTCTGACTGTTTCATCCTAACATCGTTGGTGCCGACGTGGATAACAATATCTCTATACTCTCTACACTCGCCAGTTTTAGCTTTAGCCAGCACCATCTTCAGATTAGCCTTAACGTCGGTAGCCCTGCCCCCGGGTAAACAGTGTATGATCGCTGGATGATTCGCTTTAAGTCTAATACTGCGGGTAATGGAGTCGCCAATGACTAGAGTTTTCAATTTGTCAGAGCTAATGGTGGGAAGCTTCGGCGTCTCAGACCCCGTAACGGGAGGAGTAGAGACCAGAGAAGACTCGGCCTCTGACTCCGACTCGCTGCTTAATGGGGAAAACCGGTTGGAACTGGAAGGAACTGGAAGGAAAGGCGGCCAAAGGAAGAATTGGCTTTGGGGGTGATCAGTGAGATATACCTTCTGGAGCGCGTGCTATGGGTGGGTGCTGCTATGGTGACCAGTGAGCTGAGATAAGGCAGGGCTTTACCTAGCAGAGACTTGTAGATGACCTGGAGCCAGTGGGTTTGGCATCGAATATGAAGCGAGGGCCAGCCAACAACAGCATACAGGTCGCAGTGGTGGGTAGTATATGGGGATTTGGTGACAAAACGGATGGCACTGTGATAGACTGCATCCAATTTGTTGAGTAGAGTGTTGGAGACTATTTTGTAAATGACATCGCCGAAATCGAGGATCAGTAGGATTGTCAGTTTTACGAGGGTATGTTTGGCAGCATGAGTGAAGGATGCTTTGTTGTGAAATAGGAAGCAGTTTCTAGATTTAATTTTGGACTGGAGATGTTTAATGTGAGTCTGGACGGAGAGTTTACTGTCCAACCAGACACCTAGGTATTTGTAGTTGTCCACATATTCTCAGTCAGAACCGTTCAGAGATGTGATGCTGGATGGAAGGGCAGGTGCGGGCAGTGATCGGTTGAAGAGCATGCATTTAGTTTTACTTGCATTTCAAAAGCAGTTGGAGGCCATGGATTGAGAGTTGTATGACATTGAAGCTCATCTAGAGGTTAGTTAACACAGTGTCCAAAGAAGGGCCAGAGGTATACAGAATGGTGTCATCTGCGTAGAGGTGGATCAAAGAATCACCAGCAACAAGAGCGACATCATTGATGTATACAGAGAAGAGAGTCGGCCCGAGAATTGAACCCTATGGCACTCCCATAGAGATTGCCAGAGGTCCGGACAACAGGCCCTCCGATTTGACACACTGAACTCTATCAGAGAAGTAGTTGGTGAACCAGGCGAGGCAATAATTTGAGAAACCAAGGATTTTGAGTCTGCCAATAAGAATGTTGTGATTGACAGAGTCGAAAGCCTTAGCCAGGTCGATGAATACAGCTGCACAGTAATTTCTCTTATCGATGGCGGTTATGATATTGTTTAGTATCTTGAGCGTGGCTGAGGTGCACCCATGACCAACTCTGAAACCAGATTGCATAGCAGAGAAGGTACGGTGGGATTTGAAATGGTCGGTAATTTGTTAACTTGGCTTTCGAGGAATTTAGAAAGGCAGGGTAGAATAGATATAGGTCTGCAGCAGTTTGGGTCTAGAGTGTCTCCCCCTTTGAAGAGGGGGGTGACAGCGGCAGCTTTCCAATCTTTGGGAATCTCATGCGATACGAAAGAGAGGTTGAACAGGCTAGTAATAGAAGTTGCAACAATTTCGGCAGATAATTTAGAAAGAGAGGGTCCAGATTGTCTAGCCCGGCTGATTTGTAGGGGTCCAGATTTTGCAGCTCTTTCAGAACATCAGCTTTCTGGATTTGGGGAGGCTTGGGCGAGTTGCTGTGGGGGATGGAGGGCTGTTGATCGGGGTAGGGGTAGCCAGTTGGAAAGCATGGCCAGACGTTGATTTATCGGTGGTGACAGTGTTTCCTAGCCTCAGTGGAGTGGGAAGCTGGGAGGAGGTGCTCTTATTCTCCATGGACTTTACAGTGTCCCAGAACGTTTTTGAGTTTGTGTTACAGGATGCAAATTTCTGCTTGAAAAAGCTAGCCTTAGCTTTCCTAACTGCCTGAGTATATTGGTTTCTAACTTCCCTGAAAAGTTGCATATCACAGGGGCTGTTCGATGCTAATGCAGAACGCCACAGGATGTTTTTGTGCTGTTCAAGGAGAGTCGGGTCTGGAGAGAACCAAGGGCAATATCTGATCCTGGTTCTACATTTTTTGAACGAGGCATGCTTATTTAAGATGGTGAGGAAAGCACTTTTAAAGAATAACCAGACATCCTCTACTGACGGGATGAGGTCACTATCCTTCCAGGATACAAGGGCCAGGTCGATTAGAAAGGCCTGCTTGCTGAAGTGCTTTAGGGAGCATTTGACAGTGATGAGGGGTGGTCATTTGACTGCAGACCCATTACGGATGCAGGCAATGAGGCAGTGACCGCTGAGATCTTGGTTGAAAACAGAGGAGGTGTATTTGGAGGGCAAGTTGGTTAGGATGATATCTATGAGGGTGTCCGTGTTTACGGATTTGGGGTTGTTCCTGGTGGGTTCATTGATAATTTGTGTGAGATTGAGGGCATCAAGCTTAGATTGTAGGATGGCCGTGGTGTTAAGCATGTCACAGTTTAGGTTACCTAGCAGCACGAGCTCTGAAGATAGATGGGGGGGCAATCAATTCACATATGGTGTCCAGGGCACAGCTGGGGGCAGTCTATAGCAAGCGGCAACAGTGACAGACTTGTTTCTGGAAAGGTGGATTTTTAAAAGTAGAGGCTCTAATTGTTTGGGTACAGACCTGGATAGTAAGACAGAACTCTGCAGGCTATCTCTGCAGTAAATTGCAACACCGCCCCCTTTGGCAGTTCTATCTTGTCGGAAAATGTTTTAGTTATGGATGGAAATTTCAGGGTTTTTGGTGGTCTTCCTAAGCCAGGATTCAGACACGGCTAGGACATCAGGGTTGGCAGAATGTGCTAAAGCAGTGAATAAAACATACTTAGGGAGGAGGCGTCTAATGTTAACATGCATGAAACCAAGGCTTTTACGGTTACAGAAGTCAACAAATGAGAGCACCTGGGGACTAGGAGTGGAGCTAGGCACTGCAGGGCCTGGATTAACCTCTACATCACCAGAGGAACAGAGGAGGAGTAGGATAAGGGCACTGCTAACAGCTATCAGGACTGGTCGTCTTGCACGTTTGGAACAGAGAGTAAAAGGAGCAGGTTTCTGGGCACGATAGCATAGATTCAAGGCATAGTGTACAGACAAAGGTAAGGTAGGATGTGAGTTCATTGGAGGTAAACCTAGGCATTGAGTAATGATGAGAGAGATATAGTCTCTAGAGACGTTTAAACCAGGTGATGTCATCGCATATGTAGGAGGTGGAACAACATGGAGGTAAACCTAGGCATTGAGTAATGACGAGAGAGATATAGATCCTTAGACCCATCTGTGAGTATATTTAAATAAAGCATAGTATTGTGTTCTTAAATGTTCACTTACAACTGAATCTACTCCTTCCTCAACATCCCTTACCCCCTCAAGCAACCATAGATCTATCGGTGGTTGAGGGAGAAACCACTGTTACAGCAGGAAGAAGCACAGAGGGACTAAACTCCCTCCCAAACAACCCCATCTCTCTCGCCATGCAATTGCCTATCCAACCAAAGCTTGTATTCAGATTTTGTTCATGTTCCCAACACTCTAGGAGCACCTTTTTTTCGGATGTCCTTGTAGATTGTAGATTTACCCAATATGTCATGGCTAGCTGTTGTCTTAACCGGCATCTCTCCCAACACTACCTGCATCGCTGCCACCGGGAGGTCCTGAGTGCTCCACAACATATTCTTAGGGCTTGGGACTGGATAACATCTAGCTTTATGATCCATATGCTATACTTCCATAATCCAATGATGATTTAACAGCGCTATATATAACATTTTCAACACCTCTCCATTCCTGACAAGCAAAGCATCACATCCAATATTTTCCTTGCTTTGACAGCTACTCTGTTAAAATGCTCCGCCCATGTCATTCAAGTGTCAAACCAGACCCCCAGGAACCTAAACCCCTCCCACCCTCTCCAGATTCCTTCCATACCGCTTCAGGTATATTTCCTCCCCAACCTTCCTTCTAGAAAAAAATACAGTCTATGTTTTCTCAACCGCAAACTGGAAGCCCCACCTGAGGGACCACTGCTCTACTTCCCTAATCGCTTCTTGAACTCTTCTGGCTGTATAGGCAATACTTCTTCCACAGCACTCCATCATCTGCAAACAATGACCTCCCAATATCAGGACTCACCTGAGAGAATACATCGCCAATCATAATGGAGAACAGCAAAGGACTAATGACACTTCCCTGGGGGATGCCATTATCCACCTCATAGCTTTCTAACATAGAGCTCCCCACCCTCACTTGTATTGATGGCCCAAAAATAAAATCCTTTATCCAGTTAAAAACCCTTCCCAACCCCCATGTTATCCAGCTTGATAAGTAGGCCTTCGTTCCACATCATATCATAAGCCATCTCTACATCAAAGAAAATGGCTACCACCATCTCCTTATTTGCCTGTGCCTTCCGTTTGACTGACTCAAGGCACAGTACAGGAACCATCTTTCCTAAACCCACTTTAATCTGGTGACATTAGTCCTCTACTCTCCAGAAAGTAAGTCAGCCTTTCCATTATCATTATTTCCATAAGTTTACATATGTGAGATGTCAAAGCTATCACCCTATAGCTTGAAGGACTAGTAGGGTCTTTCCCTGGTTTCTGTATTGGCACAACTACCGCCTGCTTCAACTTCCAGGCAGTTTCCCTTTCTGCCTCACCTTATTATAAAGGCCCAATATTTTCCCCATTGCTGTGTCACTGAGATGAGCAATCATAATGTAACACATCTCATCCTTCCCAAGAGATGTTACCCCAGCTTTAGCAAATGCACTCTTCATCTCAGCCAATGTAAAAGGGCCATTCAATGTATCCCCCACCATCTCTTTCTGATCCAGCAACCCCAGATGTTCTCCTCTGACCCTCTCTCTCCCCCACCATCTCTTTCTGATCCAGGAACCCCAGATGTTCTCCTCTGACCCTCTCTCTCCCCCATGCTGCCCCTGTTCTGTCAGATTATTAGAGCTGTGCACCTTCCTGGGCTAGAGCTCAGCCCTACCTGGGCTGACATCTCTGCCTTCTCCACATCTCTCACTACAACAATCCCCCCCACTTTTCAGCACAAGGAGATCACAATCTCTTCTGACCCCACTCATCCTTTTAATCATCCCCCATACCTCTCCCACAGGAGTGGTCCTGCCTATGTTTCCACAGAACCAGTGCCAATACTCCCTCTTAGCTGTCCTAATGATCCTCCTTACTACTGCTTGTGCTTGTTTATACTGAATCAGGTGCTGGTAATTATGGGACCTTATCAACATTCTGAAAGCGCTGTTTCTAGTCTTCACTGCTTCTCTACACCCTTCACTCCACCAAGGGACTACGTTACTGTTTCTCCCCCTGTCACGACTTCCACTGAAGGTAGCTCCTCTCGCTGTTCGGGTGGTGCTCGGCGGTCGTCGTCACCGGTCTACTAGCTGCCACCGATTCCTTTTTCTTTTCTGTTGGTTTTGTCTTGATTGTTTTCACCTGTATCTTATTTGTTGTTAAGTAATTAGGGGCTATTTAAACTCCCAGGCCCCGCCTGCTTTTGTGCGGGCTTATCCTTTATGTCAGTGGTGTATTATTGTTTTGCTCTTACGTGTTTGCTGTCCGTTATTTTCCCTGGTTGGGGGACTTATCGGTTTATTGGTCATTTTCCCTGTTTGGGGGACTTATCGGTTTATTGGTCATTTTCCCTGGTTGGGGGACTTATCGGTTTATTAGTCATTTTCCCTGGTTGGGGGACTTATCGGTTTATTGGTCATTTTCCCTGGTTGGGGGGACTTATCGGTTTATTGGTCATTTTCCCTGGTTGGGGGACTTATCGGTTTATTGGTCATTTTCCCTGGTTGGGGGACTTATCGGTTTATTAGTCATTTTCCCTGGTTGGGGGACTTATCGGTTTATTAGTCATTTTCCCTGGTTGGGGGACTTATCGGTTTATTGGTCATTTTGCCTGGTTGTTGGCTGGACCCAGCTGAATAAAACGTATTCATTGGAAGCCTGCTCTCTGCGAATGACTCCACACCCACCACGCCTAGTGATCCGTGACACCCCCATCTACCCATAGTAATCACCTGTTTTGAGGCCCCTACTATTGCCCCTCTTATTCCGTCATTGACTGGTGCAATATCTGAATTAAGATCTACCTGAGACAGCTCCTGTTCACCCAACTCTTGAAACTGACACCACTCCACTTTTCCAAATATCCATTTCTTACTGATTCTTCCTCCCTCATGATGGGATGATAGTGATCACTACCTACTGTACAGTACAGTCGTGGCCAAAAGTTTTGAGAATGACACAAATATTCATTTCCACAAAGTTTGCTGCTTCAGTGTCTAGATATTTTTGTCAGATGTTACTATGGAATACTGAAGTATAATTACAAGCATTTCATAAGTGTCAAAGGCTTTCATTGACAATTACATGAAGTTGATGCAAAGAGTCAATATTTGCAGTGTTGACCCTTCTTTTTCAAGACCTTTGCAATCCGCCCTGGCATGCTGCCAATTAACTTCTGGGCCACATCCTGACTGATGGCAGCCCATTCTTGCATAATCAATGCTTGGAGTTTGTAAGAATTTGTGGGTTTTTGTGCTTCCTGTAGATTCCTCCAAAACCTCCCAACTACATCTGCCTTCCATTGAATTTGAGATCCAGAGCAGATTCATTTCCAGTTACTGGGTCAATCCTGGTTCCCCTGCTGTCATTAAGACACAAGCCCTTTCTCGGGAATTGTAAACTTCAGAGAGGATGTGTTTAGTTTCTGTGCCATTGTGCAATTTGTCAACTTTGCCACATGGTGCTGTGTCTCCTCATTCTTCTCATTATTATGAGAACCAAAGGATGCTCAAAGCAGTGTTTAATAATATTTTGCCCTTCTTTCAAATCACAAAAACCCATTATACTAACTCAGTATGAATCTGGTAATGTTTGGCTTGTGTGACTTTCCCATGGAGAGTCACAGATGAATAATACAAATATTTTACAACACTCTTCTAGTCTGGATATAATCTTACCACATTTGACAGAGCACATAATTTTGTTATGAGCAAGCAGAGGTTTTTCATAGCATGATGAATCCTTGAACTTCCTGAAAAGAGAATGGGTGTGGGTGCAGGCTGATTGTGATTGGTGGTTTAGACTATCCGTTTGATTGAAGCACTTCTCATGTGTTCTTTGTGAGCATAGTAGGCAGCGGCTAAAGTGAGTAAGCAAAGCTATAGAACAGCTGTGTGTATCTTATATAACCCTACCACCAACGCTTGCGCCCACAAACACAGGAAAAGTTCAAACAATGACAAAAGACGGTCATAAAATATATCTTTTGTCTATTCATTCAGCCTTTTAATATTTTTTTCACCATCACTTTGTTTCACTTCCATAGCATAATTTTTTGTTGTCCATGTGTGTAATAGGGTAGGGAGCCAAAAGCAGGCCTGTTTGAATCATTCTAACATGTAAACACTTAACTTAATGGATTATTTCAGAAGGACGCGTTACGCAAGACCACTCAGGCCTTGCTATCATCATGCACTATGTCTTATTCCTGTCACTAACTAGCCTGAGAATAGAAGACACCCAGTGTCGTCATCCTGACAAGACAGGACACAGCTGGAAGTCCATCTGCATTTCCTGTATACACAGAAATGACTGGATGTTTGTTGAAGGGTATAAGAAAAGTCACTGTGTGACGTCAGTGGGACCGCAGAGTTGTGTAGGATGTTCTTGGGGTGGCAGGTAGCCTAGTGGTTAGAGCGTTGGGCCAGTAACGGGAAGGTTGCTGGATTGAATCCCCGAGCTGACATGGTAAAAATCTGTTGTTCTCCCCCTGAACAAGGCACTGTTCCCTGGTAGGCCATCATTGTAAATAAGAATTTGTTCTTAACTATAATTATTTTTTATTCAACTTAGTGGAGGGTACCTACTTACCAGCTAGGTAGTATGGTATGAGATTGAGTTGTAGAAGTTGTGTAGGGGAGATTGCGGGGACAAAACACCATTTTTGATTGGTGGAACATTTTGTATGATATCAAATGTAAATGTCAAAAAATGGTCATTGTAATAGGAGTTTACAGTTGAATAAAAAGGAAAGCAGTCATAAGTCAATCAAAAATCAACCCGGTGTATTACAAGTTGCAAAAGGGAGCCCATCCAGCACAGAAGCAGAGAACACGTCAAACCGGCCTTCTCTGAGCAGTTGTGAACTGATTAGATTATCAAACAGTGTCCACACAATGTCATCGATACAGAGCAACTGTGAATAATCAGTGTGTCCTCAGTCCTTGTACCTGGACCTCTCATCCATAACGTTCAGCATCAAGTCTAGTGAAACTCTACACATTGTGTTGATCACTCTAAACTAAATATGAGCTTACATTTCCTTATTACGGGTCATGAGAAAAAAGAAGAAACACTCACACTGCTATTGATAGTATCACTGCTCTTTAATAAGCTTTACGTATCGACCTCAAGGCCTTCGTCAGAGCTTTATCTTATTATTTCGTATCTTGTTCAACTATTAAGGGCTTGTAAGTAAGCATTTCACATTTGTTCTATTCGGCGCATGTGACAAATAAAGTTTGATTTGATTTGTTACCATGCATCTGCAATCTCAAAACAACAGATATGATTTAGTGATAGTGATTCTACAGTATGTGGTGTTGTTGTCCAGTGTTCCAGGGGAGTACTGTCTAGCTCAACCATGAGGGCTACCTCTGGTCTCAGCTGGGACCACTGCATTTACCTCAAGGTTACACAAGGGGCTGATTTGCCCCCCAATACATTTCACAAGATAAACACATTGGAAGTATAGACAAAGAGTTATTAAAAACAGTGTTTTTTTCTTTGCTTGTTTTTCCCTTTTCTATGTAGGAATACAGTAGAGATTTATAGGGTGCAGAGTGCTCAGTGTGATCTGATATAGGTGATACTTTCTGCTGTCGAATAGATCAGAACTCTAGGATGTGGTATAGGCCTACTGATAAACGGGACCTTTTACTATGATGAGATCCTGTTGTTTTGGCCGAGCAAACAACCTCTGGGCTGTCACACTGCATTAGTGCTCTGCAGGGGAGGTTTCAATGGAAAACGCAGCAAGCAGCAGTTTATGGGAATTTCTTTGTTTTAAAAGCTTACAGATTATACTGAGTAATCAGAGGCGTCATGCCCATAGGGGGCACAGGGACACATGCCCCCTCAGATTTGTCCTGTTAAAATCTTTTAGAAAAAAATAAACAAAATTCTCTGTAATACTACTAGCCACTTAGCAATTTTATGAAGTTGTCTTTAGCTGGCCCAGATAGGTTCACAATCTCCTAACCGCATATCTAGCTACCAATAAGCCCTTTCAGGCTATCAATCAAGTTAGATCAGCTTGCTAGTATAACTATTTTAACCCACATGTCTGCTGGAAAGTTTGGTATACTTTTAGAAAAGCAAGCAATAACTAAATGTACTGAATAAGACACATTCCTTTCAATCTTTTACACAGATTTTAGCAGAGATGCAGAGAAGCATATTTAGTTTCTTTAAAAAAAACACCTGTCAAGAGGATACAGATAAATAAAGAGGAATGCTGAGATATGCAGAAAAATGTGCATCTTTTTTTATATATAGGATTAAGCACAATGATTATGATTTCAGATTGCAAGAAAAAGCTGTTTCTGGTGTTTGAAAAAGGCAAAATTCTCAAACTTAACCCCCTCTGCCCCCACACCCATCCCCCGGCATCCTCACTTACTTTGTGCCCCCTCAGATTTTGGGGATGCATGACGCCCCTGTAAGTAATGGTACCCCATAGTCATCTGGTCTCCAAATGTAGAGAATGAGCGGCATCCACCTTTCATTCAATTTTAGCCAGCAGCATACCACCCTGTATTCCACTGCTGGCTTCCCTCTGAAGCTAAACAGGGTTGGTCCTGGTCGGTCCCTGAATGGGAGACCAGATGTTGCTGGATGTGGTGTTGGAGGCACTTTTTCCTCCTTGTCAAAATAACTATCCCAGTGCCCCAGGGCAGTGATTGGGGATATTTCCCAGTGTAAGGTGTTGTCTTTCAGATGGGATGTTAAATGGGTGCCCTGACTCTCTGTGGTCATTGAAGATCCCATGGCACTTATTGTAAGAGTAGGGGTGTTAACCCCGGTGTCCTGGCTAAATTCCCAATCACACCATCATGGCCACCTCATCATCCCCATCAGCTTCCAATTGGCTCATTCATCCCCCCTCCTCTCTCTGTAAATATTCCCCAGGTTGTTGCTGTAAATGAGAATATGTTCTCAGTCTACTTACCTGGTAAAATAACGGTTACATTTTAAAAAGAATGCAATTTGAATGAGGACAGACAGTGAAGCAAGCACCACAGCAAGCACCACAGCAGCTTCAGCTTCAGCAACCCCCCTGCAAATCAAACATGTGTTGTTAATTCTCTATAGAGATTTGGTCTCTGGATGCTGTTAACATTCTCAACTAGGAAGCATAAACATTTTTCCTGTGGGAAATATCTGGTGGGGCCATGGACATGGCACTTGATCAACTTAAAAATACACATGTCAACTTAAAAACACACTCCTACAGTATATTAGCCCTAGGTCAAATCTTTAGGCTAAATCTCAGGGACCGTATTTATAGTCTCCCAGTCAAAGAGCTGTATTATCCATATTATCTTCATTTTACCACTGTTACTCTTTGTGAATAAGGGCCCTTAACTGATCCGACGTACAATATCATGTAGTGTGTTGTATTTTGCATGTACAGTAATGTTTTGGGCTGTTGTTGTTTGTTCATACTATTGGTTGTCTGTTCCTTGTTATCTTCATAAGATGTGTGACATTCTGTGAGCTGTCCAATCTAACTGATTTGAACATAAAATGAAACCTCAGATCCCTTCGAAAATAAACATCTGAGTTCCTGTTTGTGTTTCGAAATCCTATGTCCTTGTTGTCACTTTGAAATGAAGTTTTTGTGTACATGCGGTCTGTGTTTGGTAGTGTAAGTGCGATCTGTATCCAAATCTATGTTTATCTATGTTGTATCAGTCCAACCAGAAACCATCTGGTTGTGAGATGACCGTGCATCCTTCCCTGTAAGTGTACTGTTAGTATATAGTACAATATACTGTTGCACTTGGAGACATGATTGACTTTTTTCTTCATTCTGTAGTTCAATAAAGGACCATTTGGAGAGATTCAGTACAACACTTATGGAGCATTGGAGCTAGGCCACAGTATATTAGCTCAATTTCTCCCTCACTTCAATTGTTGACTGTTATTCACACTAACAAATTGAAACGGTAAACTCACACACAGTGGCACATAAATAAAAACAGTTTAAAAATGTCCACTTTTACAAAGAGCAGCTTTACCATTTACTGACCTAGCAAAGATGTGCCAAAGTGTCAGCTCAATGCAATAGTCAAACTATCCAAGGTAAGTGTTTCCTTCCTAGATTCGTAAAGGACTGAAAGTCCAGCAGTAAACACACTTTTCTGCGAGTGGAGATCTTATCTGAAGGACATGGGGACATACCATCAATGATAGGAACGGAGCATGAAGTAAATACAGAAGCAGTGCTTTATGGGAAACACATAGAGTGCATCTGATCAAACTAATCTGAATACAGTGAGCGTGTTCCAAATGGCACCCAATTTACTACACATTTCCCTATGGGCCCTGGTCAAAAGTAGTGCACTATAAAGGGATTAGGATGCATTTTAGGATGCACACACCGTCTCCCTCTGACTTCCTGCCTTAAGGGCAATGACACTTTCGTTTAATAAACAACACAGCTATTTCAGTCTTAAACAGTTACTCAACCAGATCTCTGCCAATGGAAGCCCTGCTGGCCTTTTACTTAATTAACGATCAACATAGATGCAGGGCTTCAGACTGACTGAATATGAATAGAATCACGGAAGGGTAGGCAAAAATAACATGAATCGTTTTCTAAAAAAAGCCATGTCAGGAAATGAAAAGAGAAATACAGGAACACTTGAGTGGCCGTATAGTCGCAGCAGTACTTAGGATGACATACTGTACACAGCACAACGATGAGGACACACAAGTCAAAACCAGTCTTTTCTGTGTGCATTATGAATAAGACAAGCCAACGCCTTTGTTTGGAATGGAAAGTTACTGGTATGAGAAAGAACATCTTATCGTCACACATCACAACTAAATCAAGGTTTGAGTATCTGTTGAGGAGTAGCTTAATGCAAAGGGACAGATAAAAAATTCCAATAAATGTTAAGAATGGCACATTGGTCACCAAATGTCTAAACATGTTGTACCGTGCTGAACAGGCAGCTATGTTTACCTTCTCAGGATTGGGACTGTGTAGCTTTCAGCCTTAACATTTGGTCTGTCGGCTTTTTTCGAGTCCCATGTAGGTGACCTGGCCGCCTTGTCTATGTAATCTTATTCATTATGATCTAATTCCTCCTTTGCTGTGAGACATCATATGAATACGGGCTCCGACGACAGCTGGGTGTGGGTTCTGATACTGAAACATTTCATGTAAACATTCAATATATGACAAGGACATTATATTTGGTTTTCCAATCATAAAATGGTTTAAGATTAGATCATGTTTATTGACTTTTATTAATATAGTAAATACTGGACCCATTCGTCCAGGAGGAGTTCGGTCAAATTAACATTTCAGTCCTATACATTTCTGATCATAAAGTTTGTATATAAATATAATGAAGCAATGAAATAAGTAGACGCATCAAAATGCTAAGTCCGGTTCCAAATCCATATTGTGTGGGTATAACATGTCAGCACCACAGCCTTCCACATCTCTGATATCTTCCTCAATCTATTCCAACCTCCTGTCATGAGGTCAATAAGTGAAAATGCTGCACCTCACTAAATGTTTATTTGCACACTGTGTAAGGGGGTCCCTTCAACCAGTGGATGTCTACTCTGTCAAGTCACTTCCTGTGTCCACTTAGGCTCCTGCTGATATCAAATGGTCTCGTTACTGTAATCCTTCTAGAGTGGGTCATTGGCCCCTGATTCCATATGCATGAAATTATGTCTTGTCCACTCTCTGCACTTCCTCGTTCTGGAGCTCCATGGGTGGGTTTGGCAGTGAGAGTTTTGGCCCAACGGGGAAAGCCTTTTTCCGTGGGAATGTGGGGGCCTCAAGGGGCCTCTGGGGCTTACACAGTGTCAGCTTCCTCCAGAGGAAGCGCAGCACCGAGGGGCTGAGGATGATGAAGAGCCAGGGGTCGATGATGGAATTGAAGGACAGCAGGCGGAGAGCAGCGAGATCAGTGCCATAGCTCTCATTTGACCTGCCCATGAAGTTGATGAACACACGGAGCTATGGGGGACACACACACACACACAGACAGACACACAAACAAAGAGAAAATGCATCACAGTCAGTTATTCAGAATTTCAATATCAACAAAATATGGTTATCAAGTAAGACAGTATCCTTATGATCTATTAAAGGCCAGGGAGTATTGGTTGCAGCTAGTAGGCTTGAGCAATAACAGGTGCAAGAACACTGCAATAAGTACATGGAAATATAATACATAAATAATCACAGTATGTCAATGGTCTTGCTCCTTGTAAGCCTTTCATTATTGACATGTTAAATGTTTAAATTGGGTTGTTGTTGTTTTTGATGATGTAACAGGACATGGCTTGGGACATGGTTATGTTAAAGAGCACTATTTTGAACTGTAACATATGTGAAGAAGAGATGCTTGGGTTGAGAGAAGGGAGGACACACACACACACACACACACACACACACACACACACACACACACACTGCACATTAGACAGTGTCTCAATATTTTCAACACTTTGACCTGCAACATCGAAACGAATTCTCTTACCACTAAAGGAAACGAACAGATGACAAAGGTCACCGTTATGAACACCAAAAGCAGAAGATGCTCCACTTCCTCCGTCATAGAGAGGGATCTTTGGTAGAACCGTATCCGTCGCGTTAAAACACGCGCTTTGCACCTCCTATACATCATAATTAAGTGGTAGACGACAGATAAGTTACAGACCACTGTGGTAGAAATCATGAGGAGAGTCAATGACGCATACACACCGACGTAAACTTTTGGTTTGGTTTCTAATGGGACCATGTCAAAGAAGCACCAAGTCCCCGGGCAATATTGAACGTATTTTCCAAAGCCCACGAAAGGTGCTAGGCAGAAAAGGATGCAGATCAGGTAGATGAGTGTAATGGTGATGTATCCGCAGCGTTTTCTTAAGTGCCGTTCGTAAAAATACGGGTGTCCAAAGGAGAGGTAGCGCTCCAAAGCCATGGCACACAGAATGGCCAAAGTGGCGAGGCTGAAAAAAGTCATGCTGAACCCAAAATAGTTGCATACTGCTCCGTTTTCACCCATACCCATCAAGGTCCTGTTTTGTGTATAGGAGGCTAGTACGAGAGGACTGACGGAGAAGGTACCCAGTAGGTCCGTAATCACCAGCGCGGTCACCAGCACCTGGAAAAGGGTTGGACTTTGCCTCCGGCGCCGCATCTCCAAAAGGACCAAGGCGATTAAATTTCCGAGAACTCCCGCCGAGAACATTGCCGCGGACATATAGAGATTTCCGGACGAGACATTGTCTCTGTCACCGCAGGTTAATTTAGCTTTGTAATCCATAAAAAAAGTAGTAACCTACTCCACTAAGCGGTAAGCGCATGGCCTGATCAATGTGACTGTTATGTTATACTGTTACCCAGATCAGTTCACACAAAAGAACAACGTCCGCATCCAACTGACATAAGAAAAGCGGCTCATCTCGTGTCAACAAAAACGCGGATTTCTTTTCAGTCCCACCCACACACGCAACCATGTGGTTCACTGTGCTGAGAGTGTGGTGTGAGCACACACTGTGCGCGTTCCTCTGCCCAGGCGTTGCTGACGCATTTCAGATCTTAAAACGCATGGATAGGTATAAACTAATGCCGCGTTCAAAACAACTGGGAGCTCGGAACTCAGAATTCGCAATTCTTCGACTCCGAGTTCCCAGTTGTTTTGACCGCGGCGTGTCATATACTGTCAGCCTGCTCAGGTGGAGAAGTGCGCACTACCCACTATTCATTCATTTTTGAAGATTGTATTACTTACCCTCGGATTTAATTTGTTTTCAGTTTTTGTTTAGGCCTACTGTTATATGTCTGCCTGATAAATGCCACTTTAATATGTAGCCTTCTTTTGTATAGGCCTACAGGTCGAGAGTGGTGGCAGATGGCAGGGGCTCATAGTAAAACATGGAAATAATGTATGGAACTGTATCCAACATCAAACAAATCATTTCCATGTGTTTCATACCATTGCACGTATCCCATTCTAGCCATTACTATGAGCCGACATCCCCTCACCAGTCTCCTCTTCTTTCAGGGATGTGCTTGTCGTGACTTCTGATGAATAAAGATATTGTACAATGATATTGTGGAAAATAAGGAAGAAAATCATGTATTTTATTTATTTACACAAAGCCACACTGGGACACTTTGGACTAACTCCTTGAGATCCACAACTAGTGACTTCTCAGGCCTTCAAAGGCTTACCTTTAATGAATTGGACCTGGAGTTCCTATCAGCTCAAAATGATTTGTTTTCATATCGTATAAAGCTGTTCTTTCTTTTTAAACAGAGCTGTCTTTATTAAGAGCTGTCATTTTATTGTGAGGAACTGTAGTTTTATCAGATATTTATTCTGTTTTGTGAGTGATATTTCTTGTTGAAGATAAAGTAAAAGATAAGGTAGAAGATATTGTAGAAGATAAGGTAGAATATATTGTAGGAGATAAGGTAGAATATAAGGTAGAATATAAGGTAGAATATATTGTAGGAGATAAGGTAGAATATATTGTAGGAGATAAGGTAGAATATAAGGTAGAATATAAGGTAGAATATATTGTAGGAGATAAGGTAGAATATATTGTAAAAGATAAGGTAGAAGATAAGGTAGAAGATAAGGTAGAAGATATTGTAGAAGATAAGGTAGAATATATTGTAGGAGATAAGGTAGAATATAAGGTAGAATATAAGGTAGAAGATATTGTAGAAGATAAGGTAGAATATATTGTAGGAGATAAGGTAGAATATAAGGTAGAATATAAGGTAGAATATATTGTAGGAGATAAGGTAGAATATATTGTAAAAGATAAGGTAGAAGATAAGGTAGAAGATAAGGTAGAAGATATTGTAGGAGATAAGGTAGAATATATTGAAGGAGATAAGGTAGAATATATTGTAGGAAATAAGGTAGAATATAAGGTAGAAGATAAGGTAGAAGATATTATAGGAGATAAGGTAGAGGATATTGTAGGAGATAAGGTAGAAAATAAGGTAGAAGTTATTGTAGGAGATAATGTAGAAGATATTGTAAAAGATAAGGTAGAAGATAAGGTAGAAGATGTTATAGGAGCTAAGGTAGAAGATATTGTAGAAGATAAGGTAGAGTATATTGTAGGAGAAAAGGTAGAATATAAGGTAGAAGATATTGTAGGAGATAAGGTAGAATATAAGGTAGAAGATATTGTAGGAGATAAGGTATGCATATGTTACTGTAAGTCTCTTTGGATAAAAGTGTATAGTAAATAACATATATTATGATTATTAAAATAATAATGAAATATCAGACAGAGGAGTACCTGCCTAGATAAATGTCTCACCTGTATGGAATGAATCGCAGTTATCCCATCTCACTGTGTACCCCAGGTAAGACTGTCAACCACAGACCATATCAGCTCTATATCTATGCTGTCAACGGTCAACCAATCCATACAAGTGAATTGATCTGGGGCTGTATGTATCAAGTGCTAATCTAAGATCAGTTACAAGACACTTTATGAATACAGGTCCAGATAGTTAAAATATATCTGAGGCCTGTTTTTAGGAACTAAATCTATGATGTATGAATCATTTATCCTAAGGGCAGAATTCAGCTCAGCAGTTGACTGTTTTTCTAGACTCTCTCCACTAGATGGCGGTCTTAGTAGGGTCTACTGTCTACTTCGAGAAACGCTAATGGCTGTTCATCTTGAGTTTACACAAGACAACAAACAGTAAAAACATAAAAATACCTTGGATAACTGAGATAAGAAAGGTTATACTTCATTGGATATTGATATAGCCTCCAAAATGGACTTGCAGTGCTACAGGGTTATATTAAATGTGTTTTGTGTGTGAGGGTATCACTATGGATTAGGGATTGAACCCTCTTTGACCTTAGTCATGGTCATTGGATATCTTTATTTGTATTTATTCTTTATTTATTTAGGCAGGGAGTTCCATTGAGACAAAAGCCTCTGTTGGAAGATGATATAAAACGTTATAGTATATTCATACCTCTTCCCTCAGTTGGTGTGATGAACCAATGGGACATGTTGACTACCTGACTGAGACTATGAGGCATACAATAAACATGGTAGCATTTAATAACTACCTTTCATTCAGATCTCTCTCTAAGTGCTTTCTCACTCGCCCAGAAACAGAAGACACATAATTCCAAGAAATTAAAGAACCACAGTGGGAGAGGAGGGAGAGAGAGAGAGAGAGAGGGGAAGGAGTCTCTCTCTCTCTCTCTCTCTCTCTCTCTCTCTCTCTCTCTCTCTCTCTCTCTCTCTCTCTCTCCCCCCCCTCTCTCTCTCTCGGCCTTGAAAGAGAGGTGTAAATGGGTACGACACATGCATGACACACACACACACACACACACACACACTCACACACACACACACACACACACACACACACACACACACACACACACACACACACACACACACACACACACACACACACGTAATACTACTAGCCACTTAACTGGCAGAGTTGGTGGACTTCAGAAAAGCAAGCGATAACTACGTTTTTTTACATTCACTTTGGCAGTAATTTCAGAACCTTGTGGTCATTTTCAAAACTAGACACAAAACTCAAAGCGGTCATCACTTGTAACTGTCACGCCCTGGCCATAGAGAGGCTTTTTATTCTCTATTTTGGTTAGGTCAGGGTGTGACTAGGGTGGGCATTCTATGTCCTTTTTTCTATGTTTTGTATTTCTATGTCTTGGCCTGGTATGGTTCTCAATCAGGGACAGCTGTCTATCGTTAGGTACCCTTTTCCCCCACCTGTTTTGTGGGAAGTTAACTTTGTTCAGGGCACATAGCCCAAAGCTTCATGGTTTGGTTTTGTTCTTTGTTTTGGCTGCGTCATTTTTAATAAAAAGAAAATGTACACTTACCTTGCTGCACCTTGGTCCAGTCCTTCAGCCAGCCGTGACATGTAACACAGGCTGTCCAATGTTCAAAACACTGCATTGTGCATTCATATCTTTAAAGAAACCTTGCACTTGCAGAATCATTGGTTCAAATAACTAATTTATTATGAAATACCATAGGAACATTAATTTAGGTCCCACACACACAAGATACCGATAGTTTCCCTGTGTAGTTGTTCGTACAATCATTAAATATTGTAGTACAAAATATGTGATACATGTTTCATTATGGTACTATACGTAAATACATCACTGTAAAAGGACTAGTAGAGAGAATACTACAGACACAGTGGAATCACTGAACAAAATCTGAAATGTATTTTGAAATACAATAAAATCACAACATAGGTTTCTTTGAATTGAAGCAGAAATGATTAGCAATCAAAAAAGAAAACAACCACAAAAGGTCAACTGTAGTGTTCCTCACCTGGCTTACTGTAAAACATCACTGTAGTGTTCCTCACCTGTCTTACTGTAAAAAGCAAAACAAAGGATTGATTACTGTACTTCTATATTTCCATCAACTCTGTCTTGTGGATTTGGCCACAGGTTCTCATCCACATCACAATGGATGTTTTCATTAGTCAAACATCTTGGGAAGAATCTTTGTGTATGGTGAATCCAGGCCTGACACTGGTCTGCTGTGATGTCATTGCATGCGTCATCCATGGCCTGGAGAAGGGTGGCTTGTTCGTGAGGGCGCCTATCATATACCTTCCACCTCCATGTGGAGATAAAATCCTCAATCGGGTTAAGGAAAGGAGAGTATGGGGGTAAGTACAGGGTAGTAAATTGTGGATGGGCCTGAAACCATGCTTGCACCATTTGAGCCTGGTGGAACCTGACATAATCCAACACAATGACATAGGTCACACCATCAGCTCTACAGACCTGATTAAGCTCATCAAGGAAGGTTACAAGGAGAGCTGCATTATATGATCCAATACGAGGTCTGCGTCCCACCACACCATCTTCCAATATAGCTGCACACATGGTGATGTTGGCACCATGTTGTCCAGGTACTTGGATGGTTGCCCGCTAGCCAATGAAATTCCGACCTCTCCTCCTTGTTTTAGCCAGGTTGAAGCCTGCCTCATCCAAAAATAGGAATTTGCAATGGTTTTCATCAGCATCCAGCTCCATCACCCTCTAAAAATACATTTTGGAAAGAGAATTACTGATTACAATGATGTATAATTTTGGGCAATTTTTCACAACAGGCATCTTGAAACTAAACATACCTGAACATACCTGAACATACTCAGTCCTCAGTTGCTTCACTCTGTCTGCATTTCTTTCAAAGGGCACATGGTATAGCTGTTTTAGAGACCCCTGGTGCCTTTTCAGCATGCAGGCAATAGTAGTCAAACTTATGGCTTCCACATTGTTGACCATGTCGTTATTGTCCAAGATGTGCTGCCGAATTTCTGTAAGGCGAATATCATTTCTGGCCCGAACCAAATTGACCACAGCCCGCTCTTTGCTCTTGCTGCCGCTGTCTTGGTCCGTGGCCTTGTCAAATCAAATCAAATCAAATTTATTTAGAAAGCCCTTCTTACATCAGCTGATATCTCAAAGTGCTGTACAGAAACCCAGCATAAAGCCCCGAACAGCAAGCAAAGCAGTTAGAGAAGCATGTCCTCTACCACATTCCCCCACACCTCTCAAACGAGGCCCATGACCATCTCTCAGAAGGATTGTTTGTCCCCTGCCATTCCTTTGACCACTGCGTCTTCCTCGTCTTCCTCCTCCCACTGCTTGACCTCTATTGTGACCTGGATCACCTGCAGGCTCCACGTTATCACGATGTTGTTGTAGGTGGATACCACTCATTTCACTATATACTCGTACCACAATGTGAAATCAATCATCAGTAACGAGTTGGCAGTATTGGAAAAGCAATTACAAGGGCCTGTATACATACACTCACAGGCCATTTTATTAGGTACACCTGCGTGTTAACGCTAATATCCTGCTCCTTCGAACAGCGAAACGTGTGGCTGCCTGCAACTCAATATATAGAGTAAATAGAGTAAAGAGCTTAAGATGTTGTTCAACCAAACATTAGAACAGGCAAGATGTGTAATCTAAGCAACTTTGACCGTGGTATGATTGTTGGTGTCACACATGCTGCCCTCCTGGGATTTTTACGGACTACAGCCTCTGGAGTTTACAGAGGACAGTGCAATACACATAACACATTCAGTGAGTGGCATTTCTGTGGGCAAAAACACCTTGTCAATGAGAGAGGTCAGAGGAGAAGGTCCAGACTCATTCAAGCTAACAGAAAGGCCACAAATGATCAAATAACAGCTGTTTAAAACAGTGGTGTGCAGAAGGGCATCTCTTATGATGATGAAATATTACATCCATAGATAATGTAGTCCAATTGGTTCATGTTCCACGGTAATTGGTGTCAATGGATCTCGTTATCCTGAAACTTTCATGACCTAAACATGGAATATTGTTCGTCAGTTTCCATAAAACTATGTATTAAGAGTAATGCAACAGTTACTTATCATTTTGATCAGTTGTATCAATTGATAGTTAGATCATTGTAATGAAATGAATAGACAGTCATCTCAGATGTAATGTCTGAATTGCGTTTTGGTAATACTTTAACTTTTGTCATTTTGAACAGGTGATTTTAGTTCAATGAACAAATGATCTTAGCTTTATGTGTATTGTATCCAAGCAATTGGAGAAAGTGTTAGAGTTTTGAAAAATGTGCATTTTGATCATCGGTTGTGAATTTTGTGTCGAGAGTTCTGAAAAATGACATTAAGGTTCTGAAATGTGTGCCAAAGTGATTGTAAAAAACTGTAAATATACTGAATAAGACTCACATTCCTTTCAATTTTTACCCACCAGTCAGGAGGATACAGACAGCTCAACAGGTATGTTTAGATATGCAGAAAGATATACACAGAATCAAAAATATACATAGAATTCAGCACAATGATTATGGCTCTAGATTGCATGAAAAAGCTGTTTCAGGTGTTTGAAAAATACAAAATTCTCCTACACACACCGTGGCCTTAAACAGTCTCTCTCTCTCTTTTCCGCTTGCATATACAAACACATGTGACCAGGTTTGAGGTTTTCAATGGGAGGGTGTTGGATTACCTGTGAGTGTAACTGGGGACAACTGAGTGGGAACACAAATAAGTAGCATATACTGTATTGCATAGTAAAAATCTTAGTAAAAAGTACAAATCTTAGTAAAAAGTACAAATCTTTGGAGCATTTAAATAAAAATTGGGCCAAAAACGCAAACTCAGCTCCATCCTTCATTGAATGAGACGGCTCAGTATATCACAAAAACCTCTCATATTGCCATCTACTTTAATTTGTTTTTCATTGGCAAGATTAGCAAATGTAGGCATGACATGGCAACAACAAATCTGAACATCCATATCCATGCATAACAGACCAAATTATGAAAGACAAGGATTGACATTTTGAATTCCATGAAGTGAGTGGAAGAGGTGATTTTTTTTTTTTTGGGGGGGTCTATCAATAATGATAAACCACCTCGTACTGACAACTTGGCTGGAAAATGTCTGAGGATTGTAGTGGACTATATTGACACTCTTATTTGTCACCTCTTCAATCTTAGCCTACAATGCTATTTCACAGTAAACAAATTAACAACTGATGTTCAGCATGCTTCTAGGGAATAACACCCAACAAGCACAGCACTTACACAAATGACTGATGATTGGCTGAAATAAAATGAATAATTAGAAGACTGTAACAGCTGTTTTGTTAGATGTAAGTGCAGCTCAAGACATTATCGATAATAGTCGACTACTGAAAAAAACGTAGGTGTTCTGGCTTCACGTTACTATCTAAGAGAACACAGAGGGTGTTCTTTAATGGAAGCCTCTCTAACGTAAACCAGGTAGAGTTTGGCATACCTCAAGGTAGCTTTTTTCTACATTGATGACTCAACTTTATACACGTCAGCTGCCACAGCAAGTGAAACCACTGCAACCCTTAACAAAGAGCTGCAGTCAGTCTTAGAATGGGTGACTAGTAATAAGCTAGTCATAAATACACTGAGTGTTCAAAACCTGCTCTTTCCATGACATAGACTGACCAGGTGAATCCAGGTGAAAGCTGTGATCCCTTATTGATGTCACCGGTTAAATCCACTTCAATCAGTGAAGATGAAGGGGAGGGGACAGGTTAAAGAAGGATTTTTAAGCCTTGAAATAATTGAGACATGGATTGTGTATGTGTGCCATTCAGAGGTTGTGTGTATGTGTGCCATTCAGAGGTTGTGTGTATGTGTGCCATTCAGAGGTTGTGTGTATGTGTGCCATTCAGAGGTTGTGTGTGCATGTGTGCCATTCAGAGGTTGTGTGTATGTGTGCCATTCAGAGGTTGTGTGTATGTGTGCCATTCAGAGGTTGTGTGTATGTGTGCCATTCAGAGGTTGTGTGTGCATGTGTGCCATTCAGAGGTTGTGTGTATGTGTGCCATTCAGAGGTTGTGTGTATGTGTGCCATTCAGAGGTTGTGTGTATGTGTGCCATTCAGAGGTTGTGTGTGTGTGTGCCATTCAGAGGTTGTGTGTGTATGTGTGCCATTCAGAGGTTGTGTGTGTGTGTGTGTCACGGCAAATTGAGGCTGTTCTGAGGGAGGAAGTGATGGTGCAACTCAATATTAGTCAGGTGTTCCTAATGTTTTATATACTCAGTGTATAGAAAAAACTAAAAGTATTGTATTTGGGACAAATCATTCACTACACGCCTAAACTTCATTTAAATCTTATACTGAATAATGTGGTATTGAGCAAGTTGAGATGACTAAACTGCTTGGTGTAACCCTGGATTGTAAACTGACATGGTCAAAACATACTGATACCACAGTAGCTAAGATGGGGAGAAGTCTGTCCATAATAAAGCGTTACTCTGCTATCTTGAAATCACAATCAACTAAACAAGTCCTACAGGTCCTAGTTTCATCACACCTGGACTACTGCCCAGCATTATGGTCAAATTCCAGTTGTCCCAGAACAGAGCAGCACGGCTAGCCCTTAAATGTACACGGAGAGCTAACATCAATAACATGCATGTCAATCTCTCCTGGTTCAAAGTAGAGGACAGATTGACTCCATCACCACTTGCCTTTGTGAGAGGTATTGACGTGTTGAATGCACCAAATTGTAATAATGCATTTGATGATGTATTGTGTTATTTATGATGTAGGCTGTTTGTTGTGTTTTGCTGTGATGTAATTGTTTTAATACTGTTTGGACCCCAGGAAAAGTAGCTGCTGCCTTGGCATGGTGATCCTAACAAATACTAAATACTATTATTTACCCAAGATAACCTGGTGCACCCTCCATACTAGGTCATCCAACTGAATGTGTGTGTGTGTGTGTGTGTGCGTGTGTGTGGACGAGAGGCATGTTGTTCCATTGCAATAACTACATGTGGTTATGTAATTACGCTGTGCTATGCTAAGTAGGGGAGAGAATAACCCACAAACCGTGTCTGTGAATGGAAAACTAGGGCTTTTCCTGGCCAAAATGACTGGTATTTACATATTTTATGCTAAGTATGCTTCCAGTTCCAGTATTAGTAGGTCTCAGTCTCTTTACATGACAATGCTGAATGTAGGACTATGTTAAGCTTTACTAAGGTATGAACATTAATTTGAATCTGGGAAAAACAGAATTTGTTTTCTGGCAGAACAGTATTCCTCTGATGTATTTTCTGTTTGCTTTCTTACTTAAGAGGGCACTGGGGTAGTCTGTATGTCTATCCATCCAGCTCACCTCTACTTTCTTACTTAAGAGGGCACTGGGGTAGTCTGTATGTCTATCCATCCAGCTCACCTCTACTTTCTTACTTAAGAGGGCACTGGGGTAGTCTGTATGTCTATCCATCCAGCCCACCTCTGCTATCTCCCTACCCCACAATAGATATGCAGGTAAACATATCTATCCTACAGTGTTGCATACAATTATAGAATCTCTCAAGTCTGGCATCAGTGAGGGGGTAGGGATTTGGGAACGCTATCGGACCACAGGCTGGGTTCCTGTAAATGAGAAGCCTGATGATATCCTAAAACAAACATGTTGGCTTTGCTAAAGACATGACGGCTGCCAAGGCACAGTGAGGTCCAGCCACTGACCGCGAGACCAGACCTCCCAGTCTCTCAGTCTCTCTCTCCCTCCACTACCTCCCCCCAGACCTGAGAGGGAAAGAGAGATAGATAGATAGATAGATAGATAGATAGATAGATAGATAGATAGATAGATAGATAGATAGATAGATAGAGAGAGAGAGAGAGAGAGAGAGAGAGAGAGAGAAAAAAAGAGTGAGAGAGAATGAGAGAGAGAGAGAATGAGTGAGAGAGAGCGAGAGAGGGGGGGGACTGCCTTTACCCAGGGTGCTCTGCAGTGGTAGTGTGTGATGACCACAGGAGAGGAGAATTCCACTCCGACCGCAAACGGTTCAGCAAGTTCAGCCAAGGTTGCTCAACACAGCGGTCACTCTCTGGGGCAGGATTTGGCTTGAACCCTTGCCCAGTCACGGTCACAGAGGTTAAACACTAAGTGACCGCTGGCTAGTCATGTGACCAGGGTAATCACTGAACGCTTCCTTTCCATTGTGCTCTTCATCACTTTTAACCTTATAAGTTCTGGATAAGAATGGGCAAATCAAATCAAATCCTAGAACATTGTTTTATGCTGACCCAACACATGCATGAACACTGACCAAGTGTAGTAGCTTTGCTTAAGGAGCCTAGCTACTCCTCCTGGAACAGGTGGACCTCCACACCATCACATTATATATTTATTTCACTTTTATTGAAGCAGCGTGATGAGACATAAATGAACACATCAATACACAACAAGTACACAATGCATATCTACATATATACACATCAATTACACTGTGCATATCTACATATATACACATCAATTACACTGTGCATATCTACATATATACACATCAATTACACTATGCATATCTACATATATACACATCAATTACACTGTGCATATCTACATATATACACATCAATTACACTATGCATATCTACATATATACACATCAATTACACTGTGCATATCTACATATATACACATCAATTACACTGTGCATATCTACATATATACACATCAATTACACTATGCATATCTACATATATACACATCAATTACACTGTGCATATCTACATATATACACATCAATTACACTGTGCATATCTACAAATATACACATCAATTACACTGTGCATATCTACATATATACACATTATTACACTGTGCATATCTACATATATACACATTATTACACTGTGCATATCTACATATATACACATCAATTACACTATGCATATCTACATACACTGCTCCAAAAAAATAAAGGGAACACTTAAACAACACAATGTAACTCCAAGTCAATCACACTTCTGTGAAATCAAACTGTCCACTTAGGAAGCAACACTGATTGACAATAAATTTCACATGCTGTTGTGCAAATGGAATAGACAACAGATGTAAATTATAGGCAATTAGCAAGACACCCCCAATAAAGGAGTGGTTCTGCAGGTGGTGACCACAGACCACTTCTCAGTTCCTATGCTTCCTGGCTGATGTTTTGGTCACTTTTGAATGCTGGCGGTGCTTTTACTCTAGTGGTAGCATGCGACGGAGTCTACAACCCACACAAGTGGCTCAGGTAGTGCAGCTCATCCAGGATGGCACATCAATGCGAGCTGTGGCAAGAAGGTTTGCTGTGTCTGTCAGCGTAGTGTCCAGAGCATGGAGGCGCTACCAGGAGACAGGCCAGTACATCAGGAGACGTGGAGGAGGCCGTAGGAGGGCAACAACCCAGCAGCAGGACCGCTACCTCCGCCTTTGTGCAAGAAGGAGCAGGAGGAGCACTGCCAGAGCCCTGCAAAATGACCTCCAGCAGGCCACAAATGTGCATGTGTCTGCTCAAAGGGTCAGACACAGACTCCATGAGTGTGGTATGAGGGCCCGACGTCCACAGGTGGGGGTTGTGCTTACAGCCCAACACCATGCAGGATGTTTGGCATTTGCCAGAGAACACCAAGATTGGCAAATTCGCCACTGGCGCCCTGTGCTCTTCACAGATTAAAGCAGGTTCACACTGAGCACATCTGACAGACGTGACAGAGTCTGGAGACGCCGTGGAGAACGTTCTGCTGCCTGCAACATCCTCCAGCATGACCGGTTTGGCGGTGGGTCAGTCATGGTGTGGAGTAGCATTTCTTTGGGGGGCCGCACAGCCCTCCATGTGCTCGCCAGAGGTAGCCTGACTGCCATTAGGTACCGAGATGAGATCCTCAGACCCCTTGTGAGACCATATGCTGGTGCGGTTGGCCCTGGGTTCCTCCTAAATGCAAGACAATGCTAGACCTCATGTGGCTGGAGTGTGTCAGCAGTTCCTGCAAGAGGAAGGCATTGATGCTATGGACTGGCCCGCCCGTTCCCCAGACCTGAATCCAATTGAGCACATCTGGGACATCATGTCTCGCTCCATCCACCAACACCACATTGCACCACAGACTGTCCAGGAGTTGGGGGATGCTTTAGTCCAGGTCTGGGAGGAGATCCCTCAGGAGACCATCCGCCACCTCATCAGGAGCATGCCCAGGCGTTGTAGGGAGGTCATACAGGCATGTGGACGCCACACACACTACTGAGCCTCATTTTGACTTGTTTTAAGGACATTACATCAAAGTTGGATCAGCCTGTAGTGTGGCTTTCCATTTTAATTTTGAGTGTGACTCCAAATCCAGACCTCCATGGGTTGATAAATTTGATTTCCATTGATAATTTTTGTGTGATTTTGTTATCAGCACATTCAACTATGTAAAGAAAAAAGTATTTAATAAGAATATTTCATTCATTCAGATCTAGGATGTGTTATTTTAGTGTTCCCTTTATTTTTTTGAGCAGTGTATATACATATCAATTACACAAAACACAAGAAGCAAAATACAAACACATTCGTCAGTAAATAAGGCCCTGTAACATCTAGAGCAGGGGCCTCCAACCCTGCTCCTGGAGAGCTACCCTCCTGTAGGTTTTAACTCCAACCCTGTTCCTGGAGAGCTACCCTCCTGTAGGTTTTAACTCCAACCCTGTTCCTGGAGAGCTACCCTCCTATAGGTTTTAACTCCAACCCTGTTCCTGGAGAGCTGTTCTCTCCAACCCTGTTCCTGGAGAGCTACCCTCCTGTAGGTGTTCTCTCCAACCCCTGACCCTGGAGAGCTACCCTCCTGTAGGTTTTCCCTCCAACCCTGTTCCCGGAGAGCTACCCTCCTGTAGGTGTTCTCTCCAACCCTGTTCCTGGAGAGCTACCCTCCTCTAGGTGTTCTCTCCAACCCTGTTTCTGGAGAGCTACCCTCCTGTAGGTGTTCTCTCCAACCCTGTTCCTGGAGAGCTACCCTCCTGTAGGTGTTCTCTCCAACCCTGTTCCTGGAGAGCTACCCTCCTGTAGGTGTTCTCTCCAACCCTGTTCCTGGAGAGCTACCCTCCTGTAGGTGTTCTCTCCAACCCTGTTCCTGGAGGATTACCGTCCTGTAGGTTTTCCCTCCAACCCTAATCGAACGAACCCGATTCTAATAATTATCTGGTTAATAAGCTGAATCTGGTTAGTTACGACTGTGGTTTGAGCGAAAACCTATGGAAGGGTATTTCTACAGGAACAGGGTTGGACAGGCCTGCCCCTAGAGGCACCAATTCCACCAACTTTAAGAACTTTTGGAGATCATTCCACATGAGAGGAGGAAAAAAACTAAAAGCAGATTTACCAGGGTTAGCCATCCCTGAGTCCATGTCTGGTAACTGGGTGGGTTAGTGACGGGATCTCCAGGGTTAGCCATCCCTGAGTCCATGTCTGGTAACTGGGTGGGTTAGTGACGGGATCTCCAGGGTTAGCCATCCCTGAGTCCATGTCTGGTAACTGGGTGGGTTAGTGACGGGATCTCCAGGGTTAGCCATCCCTGAGTCCATGTCTGGTAACTTATACGTTTGGAGGTTAGCAATGAGGTTAGGTATGGCAGAAGTTGATGCAAGAGGGCTTTATAGACAAGAAACGCACAATGCATCAATCTATGAGACTTCAAGGAGGGCCAGCCTACTTTCTGATACAAAATGCAATGATGTGTCCCTATCACCCGTAATAAAGACCAACGCGCTATGATAAATGGCATCCAATGGCTTTCACCATGCTTAATGTGTTGTGAATTCTGTAATGAATGTATTGTAATGTTTTTAAAATGGTATAACTGCCTTAACTTTGCTGGACCCCAGGAAGAGTAGCTGCTCCCTTGGCAGGAACTAATGGGGATCCATAATAAATACAAATATAGTGGCAGCTGCATTCATATAGAGGATAGCCCATGGGTCAGTACTTGTCTTAGAGACACCGAGAGAGAGAGAGAGAGAGAGAGAGAGAGAGAGAGAGAGAGAGAGAGAGAGAGAGAGAGAGAGAAACACCAACAGACCCCACAGTGCCCCAGGACAGCAAAACAATTAGACCTAACCAAATCATGAGAAAACAAAAATATAATTCTTACCAATGTGTCAAGTAATTAACAAAAAAACAGCACAAACTAGAATGCTATTTGTCCCTTAACAGAGAGTACACAGTGGCAGAATACCTGACCACTGTGATTGACTCAAAATGAAGGAAATCTTTGACTATGTACAGTGAGCCTTGCTATTGAGAAATGTGCACACTGCACAAAAAATGAGGTGGAAACTGAGCTGCACTTCCTAAACTCCTGCCAAATGTATGACCATATTAGAGACACAGATTTCCCTCAGATTACACAGACCCACAAAGAATTCCAAAACAAACCCAATTTTGATAATCTCCCTATTGGGAGATGTGTGAAGATGTGTGAAAATGAGACAATGGCAAACAGTGAGGAACAAACACCATTGTAAATACAACCCACATTTATGTTTATTTATTTGCCCTTTTGTATGTTAACTATTTGCACGTAATATAACATTTCAAATGTCTTTAATCTTTTGGAACTTTTGTGAATGTAATGTTTACTGTAATTATGTGTATTGTTTTTTCCACTTTTGTTTATTATCTCTTTAAATTAAATTGAACATTGAATTGAGAGAGAGAGAGTGGGGGCAGAGGGAGATGGGGGGTGAGAGAGAGACAGGGAAGGGAGAGAGAGAGAGAGAGGGGAGAGAGGGGGAGAGAGAGAGACAGGGGAGTGTGAGAGAGAGAGAACCATTTTTATGTATTGTGAGAGGGTAGAGAACTGCCAGAGTCTGGGAATGTGAACATAAACAGTGTGTACATGGGTTTGTGTGTGTGGCGTGTGTGTGTGTGTGTGTGTGGCGTGTGTGTGTCTGACAGTGGGAAAGAATCTCAGTCGGGAGCCCTCACAATGACCCTGCAGCCAAAGTATTCACATGTCACCCATCCACCCTGTTATAAAAGGCAGGAGGAGAGGCTCCTATACCACTATTCGTCTCCTGTACCCTGCAGTACCCCTCCTCTCCTCCTTCCTCAATTCCCCTCCTCTCCTCTCTCCTGCCCTCCACTCTTCCCCTCCTCTCCTTTCCTCTCCTCCTTTCCAATCATCACCTCCTCTCATCCTCTCTCCCCCTCTCTTCCCTCCTCTCCTCTCCTCCTCTCCTCTCCTCTCCTCTCATATCCTATCCTCTCCACTCCTCAACTCTTCCTCTCCTCTCCTCTTCTCAACTCTCCTCTCCTCAACTCTCCTCTCCTCAACTCTCCTCTCCTCAATTCTTCCTCTCCTCAACTCTTCCTCTCCTCTCCTCTCCTCTCCTCTCCTCTCCTCTCCTCTCCTCTCCTCTCCTCTCCTCTCCTCTCCTCTCCTCTCCTCTCCTCTCCTCTCCTCCTCTCCTCCTCTCCCTCCTCCTCTCCAGTCCACCCTCCTCTCCACCATCCCCCCTCCTCCTCTGCCTTCCACCCTCCAACCCTCTACAGCCTACATAACATGGAGGACAGGAAAGGAAGAGGAGGAGGGGGGAGAATCAGACAGCATGTTGAAGAGTAATGGGAGCACTAGGCTTGAGGGTCAATCCAGCCACAAAAGTTATACAACCAACCTGTCCACCTTCCTCTCCTCATCTCCTCCTCTCCTCTCCACCCTCTTCTCCAACCTCCTCTCCTCTCCACCCTCTTCTCCAACCTCCTCTCCTCTCATCTCCTTATCTCCTCCTCTCTGGTATCTGAGAACACTGGGCCTTAGAGTTAATCCAGCCACACAAGTTATACAACACACCTGTTTCCTGTTTCCCAACTCAACCAGATATTATGGTTAAATCTCAAAGGGCATCCTATTCCCTATATAGTGCACTGCCTTTGTGAGAGGGTTCATAGGGCCCCTGTTGATACCTGGAGTGTTAATACTGTAAACGCTAAGAAATGTAACACTGAGAGTGATTGTCTATTTACTTTGGTCCTAATGTGGACACTCCTCAGTGACATTGTGTTTGAACTTTAATAAAATCTCTGAATCGGCTTCGCACACATCTATTTTGTTTGAGTCCAAACTTCTGTTCTATTCTGTCTGAGTACGCAGACCAGTTGTAGAGTTATCTACTTCCTACAGTATGGGGACATTGAACAGAGTCATCTACTTCCTACAGTATGGGGACTCTGGACAGAGTCATCTACTTCCTACAGTATGGGGACTCTGGACAGAGTCATCTACTTCCTACAGTATGGGGACTCTGGACAGAGTTATTTACTTCCTACAGTATGGGGACTCTGGACAGAGTTATGTAATTCCTACAGTATGGGGACTCTGGACAGAGTTATGTAATTCCTACAGTATGGGGACTCTGGACAGAGTTATGTAATTCCTACAGTATGGGGACTCTGGACAGAGTTATCTACTTCCTACAGTATGGGGACTCTGGACAGAGTTATCTACTTCCTACAGTATGGGGACTCTGGACAGAGTTATGTAATTCCTACAGTATGGGGACTCTGGACAGAGTTATGTAATTCCTACAGTATGGGGACTCTGGACAGAGTTATGTAATTCCTACAGTATGGGGACTCTGGACAGAGTTATCCACTTCCTACAGTATGGGGACTCTGGACAGAGTTATGTAATTCCTACAGTATGAGGACTCTGGACAGAGTTATCCACTTCCTACAGTATGGGGACTCTGGACAGGAGGACAGGAGCTGAGACATGAAGGGAGGAGGGGAGGAGGAGAGCAAGAGAAGAGGGGGAGGTAGGACTTTAGAGGTGAGTGGGTCTATCCTGCTAAACTCATCAGGGGTCCTGTAGGTTGGGGAGATGTTCACATAGGGGCCCATTTTACATGACTTCACAGAGGCTGCATGGATTCTGTCCTGATTATATCGACGCTATGAGAGCCCACCTGTGGAATGTTAAAAACACTGTACAGTTCTGTCTTTTTACTAGCAATTGGTGCACTTTCCCCAGTGGTTTAGGAACAATTGACAAAATGACTTGTCTTTTATTGGTTGCAATGAGATCCAACTATTTCAGTTCCTCTACCTTTCCTTATCCTGAAATCATATTGACCCTTGATTGGAATAAAACTGGAAAGGCTATTGACTCATTTAGTTGTATTAATCTCTGAGTATTTGCACCTGTTTACCACTTGTAATGCACTTTGTCCCAGTACTAAACACTCTGTGAGTGTGTGTATTGCGTAAGGCGGGTGCTGTAAAATACATATGAAATAGCTCAAAGTTGAAAGCAGAGCGCTGTTTATAAGGAGTAGTGTGCCAATGACTGTCTTCTCCTATCTATGCCAAACAAGGTTAAAGGGTGACTGCACTTCCTGATATGGCCTTGTTTTAGATTTGGATCATTAAGAAATGCCAGCGGCCATGACCGAATTGAAATGCGAGTTGGTTTCGGGGTGTGGTTTGATGTGGGTGTCTCTTGTGTGTGTTTGCAGGTGGGAAGTGTTATCCAAATTATTTTGCCAATTAACTTCAGCCGGCTGGTGTGCGACTGTGGCAAATTTGGTTTGACATTGGATAACCTATCTCCTATAGTTAGGGACCGTCAATACATTACAATGTAAATTAGACAATATTTTCATGTTGCACACCTTTTAGTTGTATCAGTAAACACTTTCAATATTTATATATTAATTTCTACAATTTATAGTTGGTTTGGGGGTTTTAAGTGATTGACATTTGGAGCTATTGTAAATGTTTACCGATAGCCCGATAGGGATATCCAAAGTCAACCCAAATATTACCATGGGCATTACGAGTCGTGTGCTGCTGCACTCTGAATTGATGATTACTTGTGTGCTGCCAGCTGTGGGCATGTGGGCAGGGTTGAAACAAACCCAACCTTCATTTACATTGTGATACAGTCACTCCTTTTGGACGAGACTGACTTCATGTCCAGAATGATCCTATTTGGTCCTAGCGTGGACACTCCTTAATGACATTGTGCTTGAACTATTTAATAAAATCTCTGAATCGGCTTTGCACACATACATTTTGATTGAGTCCAAACTCCTGTTCTATTCTGTCTGAGTACGCAGACCAGTTGTAGAGTTATCTACTTCCTACAGTATGGGGACTCTGGACAGAGTTATGTAATTCCTACAGTATGGGGACTCTGGACAGAGTTATGTAATTCCTACAGTATGGGGACTCTGGACAGAGTTATCCACTTCCTACAGTATGGGGACTCTGGACAGAGTTATCCACTTCCTACAGTATGGGGACTCTGGACAGGAGGACAGGAGCTGAGACATGAAGGGAGGAGGGGAGGAGGAGAGCAAGAGAAGAGGGGGAGGTAGGACTTTAGAGGTGAGTGGGTCTATCCTGCTAAACTCATCAGGGGTCCTGCAGTACATTCTGACAGTAGAATAAATGTTTCTGACTCATATCGATGACACATAGGCTGTTTTCTAAATTAGACAGTTAAGCTTTATCATTGTCATGCTGTGTATGAGATTATAACAGAGGAGGAGGCAGAGAGAGTGTATGGGGGAGGAGAGAGAGTGTATGGAGGAGAGAGGGTGTATGGGGGAGGAGAGAGGTGTATGGGGGGAGGAGAGAGGGTGTATGGAGGAGGAGAGAGGGTGTATGGAGGAGGAGAGAGGGTGTATGGAGGAGGAGAGAGGGTGTATGGAGGAGGAGAGAGGGTGTATGGAGGAGGAGAGAGAGTGTATGGAGGAGGAGAGAGAGTGTATGGAGGAGGAGAGAGGGTGTATGGAGGAGGAGAGAGAGTGTATGGAGGAGGAGAGAGGGTGTATGGAGGAGAGAGAGGGTGTATGGAGGAGGAGAGAGGGTGTATGGAGGAGGAGAGAGGGTGTATGGAGGAGGAGAGAGGGTGTATGGAGGAGGAGAGAGGGTGTATGGAGGAGGAGAGAGGGTGTATGGAGGAGGAGAGAGGGTGTATGGAGGAGGAGAGAGGGTATATGGAGGAGGAGAGAGAGTGTATGGAGGAGGAGAGAGAGTGTATGGAGGAGGAGAGAGGGTGTATGGGGGAGGAGAGAGGGTGTATGTATTGTATGTCTGTGTACAACTTCCTTGGTACCATCCCACTCTCTGTTATTGGAACCAGGCCTTAGCCATCTCCTGGAGAGGCGCTGTCTACATGAGCCCACATCCTCTGAAGACTCCCCCCAAACCCTCTACACAGCCCCCCAAACCCTCTACACAGCCCTCCCCAAACCCTCTACACAGCCCCCCCAAACCCTCTACACAGCCCCCCCCAAACCCTCTACACAGCCCCCAAACCCTCTACACAGCCCCCAGACAGTTAAGCTTTATCATTGTCATGCTGTGTATGAGATTACACAGCCCCCCCCAAACCCTCTACACAGCCCCCCCAAACCCTCTACACAGCCCCCAAACCCTCTAAAGCCCTCCCCAAACCCTCTACACAGCCCCCCAAACCCTCTACACAGCCCCCAAACCCTCTACACAGCCCCCAGACAGTTAAGCTTTATCATTGTCATGCTGTGTATGAGATTACACAGCCCCCAAACCCTCTACACAGCCCTCCCCAAACCCTCTACACAGCCCTCCCCAAACCCTCTACACAGCCCCCAAACCCTCTACACAGTCCTCCCCAAACCCTCTACACAGCCCTCCCCAAACCCTCTACACAGCCCCTGAAACCCTCTACCCAGCCCCCTAAACCCTCTACACAGCCCCCGAAACTCTCTACACAGCCTCCCTAAACTAGCTCCACTCTCCCACCTGGAACCCCACACTCCTTCCCCTTGTCCCCTACTCCTCTCATCTCCTCTTCCTTCCCCAGTCAGAACTACAAAGCCAAGCAACCCGAAGCCTGTGGCCTAGTGTTTCACTTCGGGCCTGTCTGTGACGGGAAGCCACATGAGAGAGAGACACTGTCAGGGAGAGCAGAGAGAGGCACTTATGGCTGTAAGAGAATCTCCCTCTCTCTGTTCCTTTATTTCCCCACTGGAAATAAGAGAATGAGAGGTTCCCAGCCACATGTTTATATAGTCAACCGCCTGGTTCTCCTCATCTCTCTCTCTTTATCTCTCCCTCCATCTCTCTCTCTCTCCCTCCCTCTCTCCCCCCTCTCCCTCTCTCTTTCTCTCTCCCTCTCTTTATCTCTCCGTCCCTCTCTCCACCCTCTCTCTCTCTCTCTCTCTCTCTCTTTCTCCCCCTCTCCCGCTCTCTCTCAAATCAATTCAATTCAATTCAAGGGACTTTATTGGCATGGGAAACACATGTTAACATTGCCAAAGCAAGTGAGGTAGATAATATACAAAAGTGAAATAAACAATACAAATTAACAGTAAACATTACACTCACAGAAGTTTCAAAAGAATAAAGACATTACAAATGTCATATTATGTATATATAGTGTTGTAACGATGTACAAATGGTTGAAGTACAAAAGGGGAAATAAATAAGCATAAATATGGGTTGTATTTACAATGCTGTTTGTTCTTCACTGGTTGACCTTTTCTTGTGGCAACAGGTCACAAATCTTGCTGCTATGATGGCACACATGTGGTATTTCACCCAGTAGATGGGAGTTTATCAAAATTGGGTTTGTTTTCGAATTCTTTGTTGATCTGTGTAATCTGAGGGAAATACGTGTCTCTTGTATGGTCATACATTGGGCAGGAAGTTAGGAAGTGCAGCTCAGTTTCCACCTCATTTTGTGGGCAGTGAGCACATAGCCTGTCTTCTCTTGAGAGCCAGGTCTGCCTTTCTTTCTTTCTCAATGGCAAGGCTATGCTCACTGAGTCTGTACATAGTCAAAGCTTTCCTTAAGTTTAGGTCAGTCACAGTGGTCAGGTATTCTGCCACTGTGTACTCTCGGTTTAGGGCCAATTAGCATTCTAGTTTGCTGTGTTTTTTGTTAAAACTTCTTGGCGCACCCATCCCGTTAGCGGGATCATTTAAGTCAACATCAGCTGAATTGCAGAGCGCCAAATTCAAATTAAATTACTAACAATATTACATTTTCATGAAATCACAAGTGCAATATAGCAAAACACAGCTTAGCTTGTTGTTAATCCACCTGGCGTGTCAGATTTCAATAAAGCTTTTCGGCAAAAGCTATCCAAGCGGTTATGTAAGAACGTCTCTCTCAGTAGGCAAAATATTACAAACAGCAAGCCGCCAAGTAGATTGGTCACGAAAGTCAGAAAAGCAATAAATTAAATTGCTTACCTTTGATGATCTTCGGATGTTTGCACTCACGAGACTCCCCGTTACACAATAAATGTTCCTTTTGTTCCATAAAGATTATTTTTATATCCAAAATATCTCCAATTGTTTGGCGCGTTATGTTCAGAAATCCACAGGCGCGAGCGGTCACGACGTCGCAGACGAAAATTCCAAATACTATCCGTAATGTCCACAGAAACATGTCAAAGTTTTTTATAATCAATCCTCAGGTTGTTTTTTCAATATATAATCGATAATATATCAACCGGGACTTTAGCTTCGTCAATAGGAGGGAGAGAGACACAATGGCTGCTACAAACTGTTGCGCAAGCAAAATTCTGGGGACACCCAGCTATACACTGACGCAATGTGATCTTTCTCGCTCATTTTTCAAAATTAAAGACTGAAACTATGTCTAAAGACTGTTCACAACATGGGGAAGCCGTAGGAAAAGGAATCTGGTTAATATCCCTTTAAATGGAGGGAAGGCATTCAATGGAACATGGAGCTTTCAAAATAGAGGCCACTTCCTGGTTGAATTTTCCTCAGGTTTTCGCCTGCACTATCAGTTCTGTTATACTCACAGACAATATTTTGACAGTTATGGAAACTTTAGAGTGTTTTCTATCATAATCCGACAATTCTATGCATATTCTAGATTCTGGGCCTGAGACATAGGCAGTTAAATGTGGGTACGTTTTTCATCCAAAAATCCAAATTTTGCCCCATACACTCAACAGGTTATTAACACTTTCCAATGTGTCAAGTAATTATCTTTTTGTTTTCTCATGATTTGGTTGGGTCTAACTGTGTTGCTGTCCTGGACCAGCCTGCTTAGGGGACTCTTCTCCAGGTTCATCTCTCTGTAGGTGATGGCTTTGTTATGGAGTTAGACCTCACAACCATAAAGGGCAATGGGTTCTATAACTGATTCAAGTATTTTTAGCCAGATCCTAATTGGTATGTTGAATTTTATGTTCCTTTTTATGGCAAAGAATGCCCTTCTTGCATTGTCTCTCAGATTGTTCACAGCTTTGTGGAAGTTACCTGTGGCGCTGATGTTTAGGCCAAGGTATGTATAGTTTTTGTGTGCTCTAGGGCAACGGTGTCTAGATGGAATTTGTGTTTGTGGTCCTGGCGACTGGACCTTTTTTGGAACACCATTATTTTGATCTTACTAAGATTTACTGTCAGGGCCCAGGTCTGGCAGAAATTGTTCAGAATACCTAGGTGCTGCTGTAGGCCCTCCTTGATTGGTGACAGAAGCACCAGATCATCAGCAAACAGTAGACATTTGACTTCAGATTCTAGTAGAGTGAGGCCGGGTGCTGCAGACTTTTCTAGTGCCTGCGCCAATTCGTTGATATATATGTTGAAAAGGTTGGGGCTTAAGCTGCATCCTTGTCTCACCCCACGGCCCTGTGGGAAGAAACTTGTGTTTTTTGCCTATTTTAACCACACATTTGTTGTTTGTGTACATTGATTTTATAATGTTGTATGTTTTTTCCCCAACACCACTTTCCATCAATTTGTATAGCAGACTCTCATGCCAAATTGAGTTGAAGGCTTTTTTGAAATCAACAAAGCATTAGAAGACTTTGCCTTTGTTTTGATTTGTTTGTTTGTCAATTAGGGTGTGCAGGGTGAATACGTGGTCTGTTGTACGGTAATTTGGTAAAAAGCCAATTTGACATTTGCTCAGTACATTGTTTTCACTGAGGAAATGTACAAGTATGCTGTTAATGATAATGCAGAAGATTTTCCCAAGCTTACTGTTGATACATATCCCACAGTAGCTATTGGGGTCAAATTTTCTCCACTTTTGTGGATTGGGGTGATCAGTCCTTTGTTCCAAATAATGGAGAAGATGCCAAAGCTAAGGACGATGTATCATAGTTTTATTATAGCCAATTGGAATTTGTTGTCTGTATTTGATCATTTCATTAAGGATACCATCAACACGACATGCCTTTTTGAGTTGGAGTGTTTTTATTTTGTTCTCTCTCTCTCTCTCTCTCTCTCATTGTAAATATATATATATATATATATATATATATATATATATATATATATATATATATATATAAATGGTGCCAGAGATGCGGGAGAGAGGAGTGTGTTGGGTGAATATGTAAAACAGAAAAAAGTACAGGTGTTGTTTCTGCAGGAGACACATAGTGATGTGGTGAATGAAGTCGATTGGGGGCCCTGGTGGAAAGGGAGAAGTGTGTTGAGCCATGGGCCAAATTTTAGTGCAGGGGTGGCGGTCCCGTTTGTACCGGGTCTGTCTGTAAAAATGTCCTCCTCAAAGGAGGTGTGTAGGCTACTTGTTGTAAAAGCAGAAATTAACATCATCGGTTTTGTCTTTATAAATGTGTATGCCCCTAACTCAGGTAGAGAGGGGAGGGTTCTATTTGGGAGTCTTAGACAGGAACTCTCACTGGTAGCGCCTGAGGAGACGCTGGTGGTCGGCGGGGACTGGAACTTTACAATGGATTTTACAAAAGACAGAAATGGGGAAGAAACTCATTCAGTGTCAGTGGTGTTAAGGGCCATCATTAATCAGTTCGACCTAGTGGATGTTTGGAGAACTAAACATCCCAACACAAGACAGTATACATGGGTGAAGGTTTTTGGGGCTAGGGTGAGTGCAGCCCGACAGCCAGATCGTTTTCACATGTCCAGGAATCGGAGCAATGGGCTGTTGGGCGCTACCAATCTCCCAGTGCGGTTTTCGGATCATCACATAACCATGGCTCTGCTGTCTATTTCACCAGGGCCCCGGCAGGCATCCGATTGGAAGTTTAATGTAAAGCTCTTACGAGATGCAACTTTTTGCTCAGGTTTCCAGACATTTTGAGAAAGGTGGGGGCAGCGAAGAGAGCAGTATGAGTCTCTGAGTTAATGGTGGGATGTAGGGAAAGTCCAAATTCAGCTTTTCTATCAACAGTATACAGCTCTCTCATCCTCAGAGGCTAGGAGAGTATTGGGGGAACTCGAGCATAGTATTAGTGAGATGGAGGTAGAGCTGATGGGGCAAGGCAGTGTAGGCCTCCAGGCTAATTTAGCTGAATTACGTAAGGACCTGGGCAGTTTTTTCCAGGTTAAAGCAAAGGGAGCACTTGTAAGTGCTAGATTCTCCATGCTCAAGGAGATGGATGCTCCCAGCTCCTTCTTCTTTGATTTGGAAAGACAAAGCGGTGAAGCCAAGGGTATGCATTGTCTACGGCTGTCTGATGAGCGGGTGACCTCTGTGGTGGGGGAGATGTGGGAGCGAACTGTGGAGTTTCATACTGAGTTGTATAGGGCAGAAATGTGTGATCCTATGTGTGCTCAGGTCTTTTTCACAGAACTCCCTAAGCTCTCTCTGGTACAGAGGGATGAAATTTACATTCCTCTGTTGTCCCATGAACTGGCAGAGACCGTAACCCAGATGTCCCCCGGTCGAGCACCGGGGGTCAATGGATTCCCAGGGGAGTTTTATAAAAAATTCTGGGGAATGATTGGACTGGACTTCCTTTGCGTGTTGTGTGAATGCGTCGGGGTAGGAGAGTTGCCGATGAGCTGCCTTCGGGCGGCTCTGACTGTCCTGCATAAAAAAGGGGACTTGTATGACCTTAAGAACTGGAGCCCTGTGGCATTGCTCTGTGCAGACTACAAGATACTTGCCAAGGTCCTCTCTAACAGACTGAAGTCCCATCTGGACTTGATAGTACATAAGGACCAAAAATATTGTGTACTGGGACGCTCAATCACAGACAACTTGTTTTTAATCAGGGACATGTTGGACTTGTCGAGAGGTTCTAATGTGAACTTTGGACTGGTCTCTTTATATCAAGAGAAGGATTTTGATAGAGTGGACCATGAGTATCTGTTTAATGTGATGTTTGGGTTTGGGGAAAGGTTTTTGACCTTTGTGAAGATGTTGTATGCTGGAGCGTCATGTATGGTCAAGGTGGAAGGGGGACTCAGTAGGCCAGTCTGGGTGACACAAGGCATTAGACAAGGATGCCCTCTATCGGGGCAGTTATAAACACTAACCATTGAGCCTTTTTTTTTGGCCTGCTGCGCAGGAGACTGCAGGGAGTGTGCTGGACAGGCATGGGTGTGGAGACAGACATAGCAGTGTCAGCGCATGCAGATTACATTTCTGTGATGGTCAGGGATGGTCAGGATATGCAGGCACTAGAGACCAGTCTGAATGTGTACGAGGAAGCTTCGTCAGCTAAGGTAAACTGGGGTAAGAGCAGTGCTCTGTTATGTGGGGTATGCGGGGGGGATAGGGCCCCTCCTCTGCTTCCAGGGGGTTTACAGTGAGGTTGTGAAGGGCTTAAAATGTTGGGGGTGTACCTGGGCTCGGAGAGGTGGGTCAGGAAGAACTGGGAGGGGCTGTCACAGGTAGTGGTGTCAAGACTGGCCAGGTGGCAGTTTCTCCTGTCCCAAGTGTCACATAGAGGTAGGGTGCTGATAATCAACAACCTGGTGGCATCTTCCTTGTGGCATAAACTGGCTGTCCTCAACACCCCCGCCGGTCTGCTCGCAAACCTGCAACGCAAGCTGGTGGACTTTTTCTGGTCTGGCCATCACTGGCTGAGGGCGGCAGTGTTGCACATGACCGCCCACGAAAGAGGACAGCGCCTGGTGGAACTGGAGACTAGGGTGGCTGCTTCCAACTAAAGGCTGTGAAGAGACTGCTGTTCCATACTGATGTCGACTGGAGGGAACCAACATGCGCGCTGCTGAGGAGAGCTGGTGGATTAGGGTTGGACCGGCAGCTGTTCCTCATGAAGCTGGAGAGGCTGAGGAGAGCTGGTGGATTAGGGTTGGACCGGCAGCTGTTCCTCATGAAGCTGGAGAGGCTGAGGAGAGCTGGTGGATTAGGGTTGGACCGGCAGCTGTTCCTCATGAAGCTGGAGAGGCTGAGGAGAGCTGGTGGATTAGGGTTGGACCGGCAGCTGTTCCTCATGAAGCTGGAGAGGCTGAGGAGAGCTGGTGGATTAGGGTTGGACCGGCAGCTGTTCCTCATGAAGCTGGAGAGGCTGAGGAGAGCTGGTGGATTAGGGTTGGACCGGCAGCTGTTCCTCATGAAGCTGGAGAGGCTGAGTACAGCAGGTCTCTCAGAGTTTTACTCTGCAGTGCTGAGGGCCTGGCAGCTGCTAAGGCCCACACGAGAATAGGGTGTGGAGCCTGGGCTGTGGGAGGAGCCTATCTTCCACAACCCAGACATCCCTTTGAGATCGGTTCAGTCGGCCACCCTGCAGAGACAACTGATGGCAGGAGGTTTACAAAGGCTGGTTGACCTGCGACTGCTGGGGGAGGAGGGGTGGAAAACCCCAGAAGTCCTGGCACAACAAACAGGAATAACGTCTCTTAGGCTGCTGGAGAGTTTCCTGGAGGAGGTCCAGGAGGCGCTGTCTGAGCCGGTGAGGGGGCACAGGCAGAGATGGCAGAGACTGGGGACTGGCAAGGGGGTCTGGAGGACTTGTTAGATTTTACCACTCTGAGCAAGGGGGAGTTTGAGGGGATGGGAGGTAAGGCCCTCTACAACCTCTGCGTTAAGTTGAGGAACATTAGGAGCCTAACAGGAGTGAAGGCACATCAGTGGCAGGGAGTATGTGGGGAGAAGAGTATGGTGAGTTTTAGATGGAGGGGGCTCGACAAACCCCCAGTACCAAAGAGGTCAGGGGATCTCCAGTGGAGGGTTCTACATGGAGGCCTGGCTACTAACTGCTGGTTGGCACGGGTTGAACCGGGAATCGGGCAGGGGTGTCCTTTCTGTGTTATGAGAGAAACTGTGATTCATGTGTTTTCTGTGTGCACCAGGTTAATTCCATTAATGTCTCTGCTGGAATGTCTGTGTGAGAGGTTGGGGGTCGTTTTTACTGTCAGGATATTTATAATGGGGTACAGGTATTCAAATAAGGAAAAGGCCAAATGTGTTTTGTTGAATTTTCTGTTTGCTCTGGCAAAGTTGGCTATTTGGATTACAAGGAGGAACAGGGTCAAAGGTGGGGGGATAATAGACCCTTTACTATTATTTAATGGGATGGTCTCTGCGTGCCTAAGGGTGGAATTTGTGTTCTATAAAATAATAAAAAGTGTGGTGATGTTTCAGGAGATATGGTGTGTTGGGGGGGCTGTCTGTATAGCTGGGGAAGATGTTTCAGGAGATATGGTGTGTTGGGGGGCTGTCTGTATAGCTGGGGAGATGTTTCAGGAGATATGGTGTGTTGGAGGGGCTGTCTGTATAGCTGGGGAGATGTTTCAGGAGATATGGTGTGTTGGGGGGCTGTCTGTATAGCTGGGGAAGATGTTTCAGGAGATATGGTGTGTTAGGGGGCTGTCTGTATAGCTGGGGAGATGTTTCAGGAGATATGGTGTGTTGGGGGGCTGTCTGTATAGCTGGGGAGATGTTTCAGGAGATATGGTGTGTTGGGGGGCTGTCTGTATAGCTGGGGAGATGTTTCAGGAGATATGGTGTGTTGGGGGGCTGTCTGTATAGCTGGGGAGATGTTTCAGGAGATATGGTGTGTTGGAGGGGCTGTCTGTATAGCTGGGGAGATGTTTCAGGAGATATGGTGTGTTGGGGGCTGTCTGTATAGCTGGGGAGATGTTTCAGGAGATATGGTGTGTTGGGGGCTGTCTGTATAGCTGGGGAAGATGTTTCAGGAGATATGGTGTGTTGGGGGCTGTCTGTATAGCTGGGGGAGATGTTTCAGGAGATATGGTGTGTTGGGGGGCTGTCTGTACAGCTGGGGAAGATGTTTCAGGAGATATGGTGTGTTGGGGGCTGTCTGTATAGCTGGGGAAGATGTTTCAGGAGATATGGTGTGTTGGGGGCTGTCTGTACAGCTGGGGAAGATGTTTCAGGAGATATGGTGTGTTGGGGGGCTGTCTGTACAGCTGGGGAAGATGTTTCAGGAGATATTGTGTGTTGGGGGCTGTCTGTACAGCTGGGAGATGTTTCAGGAGATATGGTGTGTTGGGGGCTGTCTGTATAGCTGGGGAAGATGTTTCAGGAGATATGGTGTGTTGGGGGGCTGTCTGTACAGCTGGGGAAGATGTTTCAGGAGATATGGTGTGTTGGGGGGCTGTCTGTATAGCTGGGGAAGATGTTTCAGGAGATATGGTGTGTTGGGGGGCTGTCTGTATAGCTGGGGAAGATGTTTCAGGAGATATGGTGTGTTGGGGGGCTGTCTGTACAGCTGGGGAGATGTTATGGGTATACGGTTGTAGAAGTGGGGAGGGTTTTTGGTTATTGTGATGTGTGGTGGTGTTGTGTATCGTGTGGTAGAGGGAAAGGTGAATATGGTACATGTATGCAGTACAGGATATATTTTGGTGTTTTATTTTAAAGGGGGTGGTGGTGGTGGTGGTGAGGTTTTAATGAAATGAGAATGTTTAATTAAAGAAAGACAAAAAGTCAAGTCTGTCTCTCTCCTTCTCTCCCTCTCTCTAACTCTCTTTGTATCTCCCTCCCTCCCCATATCTCTCTCTCTCTCTCTGTATCTCTCTCTAACTCTCTTTGTGCCCCCCCCCGATGAAAACCAACCACGTCAACTCCAGTAAGGCTCACAAACTCTATATCTCGATACCCCTCCTCATTGGACCACAGCCCTACTCATAACATCCTGAATTTCAAGTGGGAGAAACAAGTGGAGTTAGACTGATCTCATATTGTATGTATGACTTTAGACCACCACATTAATAAAATACCATATACAATACATCATAAACAAGGTTGTCTGTTTGACTTTAGACAGCTGAAAATAACATGGCATTCATTAACATTCTCTTCAAGCTCAAGGTTCTGGTTCTGGGGGTTATTAAAACGCTTTCCTGTGTAACGACTTCTCTCTGGCTCTGCGGGATTAAATTGCATCCTGGGAATGTGGTGAATGACACACACATAGACTGTCATTTGTGTGTGTATCTTGTCCCCTCCCTCCTTGTCTCTGATTACTGCTGGGCACTTGGCTCTGCTGTGGCCTGCTTGTTAATTGGTCCGTTCTCGGTCGGATCCTGGAGAGGCTCCAGAGTGTGATATGTGTCTGCAGTTAAATGCTGGCCCACAGAGAGGAGGCTTGTGTGGGGAGGGCCCACAGAGAGGAGGCTCGTGTGGGGAGGGCCCACAGAGAGGAGGCTTGTGTGGGGAGGGCCCACAGAGAGGAGGCTCGTGTGGGGAGGGCCCACAGAGAGGAGGCTTTTGTGGGGGGCCCACAGAGAGGAGGCTTGTGTGGGGAGGGCCCACAGAGAGGAGGCTTGTGTGGGGATGGCCCACTGTGTGTGTGTGGGGAGGGCCCACGGTGTGTGTGTGTGTGGGGGGGGGGGGCACTGTGTGTGTGTGTGTGGGGGGGGCACTGTGTGTGTGTGGGGGGCCCACTGTGTGTGTGGGGGGGGGGAGGGGGAGGGCCCACTGTGTGTGTGCGGGGGGAGGGGTTGTGTTTGTGTCATGGGGGATTGTGTGTGTGTGTGTGTTTTGTATGAAACAGAGAGAGAACGAGAGAAAAAGGAAAGAAAAGAGAGAGAAGATTTGTGGTTGTCATAGCTCCTATTCAGACCCGCACAGTTGTCATGGCTCCTATTCAGACCACCGCACGGTTGTCATGGCTCCTCGTCAGACCACTACACTCCACACATCTCAGTTAGAATCAATGGAATCAACATTTAGACTTGTTCATGTCAAAACCTGTGGAGTAGCTGTTCACTAACTTGTAAAACCTGTGGAGTAGCTGTTCACTAACTTGTAAAACCTGTGGAGTAGCTGTTCACTAACTTGTAAAACCTGTGGAGTAGCTGTTCACTAACTTGTAAAACCTGTGGAGTAGCTGTTCACTAACTTGTAAAAACCTGTGGAGTAGCTGTTCACTAACTTGTAATACATGTGGAGTAGCTGTTCACTAACTTGTAAAACCTGTGGAGTAGCTGTTCACTAACTTGTAAAACCTGTGGAGTAGCTGTTCACTAACTTGTAAAACCTGTGGAGTAGCTGTTCACTAACTTGTAAAAACCTGTGGAGTAGCTGTTCACTAACCTGTGAATAATTGTCTTCACAAGCGTCCATGAGAAAGCATACAGTCAGTCATAGTGTGTTTCTCTGTTCAGGCCTTTTTCTACTGAAGATAAGAGAAAGTGATGGACACAGGGTTAGAATAGTGTAGTTTGGACTGTTGTATTAGCTGTCTACTCTGGCAGTGCTCCCAACCCTGTCTCTTGGTATTGCTAATAGGAACCAAATCACCTATAAGTCCAGTTCTGTTTCTCCAACTGGTACCGGCTCAATACAAGAAAAGGTTTACTATGGCTTCACCCCTTCCTTCCAAAACATTGACCGGCAGTTATTAAATGTCCTCCCTGGCTTTGTGTGTCACTTCCCCTACCATTAGTTGAATCCCTGAACGATGTCGGGCTCCATGGAGCTGTCTCCTCCCCACATGTGGAAACCATCGAGGCCCAGGTCAAAGACACGGGACTGTGCTTGGACAGGAACACTGCTTCCTCGGAACACGCTTTGGATCAAGCTCGGTGTATGTGTGTGTGTATGAGTGTGTGTATGTGTGTTAGTGTGTGCGTATCCATCTGTATTGGCACGCTTTGTCTCCAGGGCAGGGTCTATCTCAGTCTCAGGGCTCACTGATGGGCCCGTTTCATTGACAGGAAACCCCCCCACATTCCCTCTTTTCCCTCTTCCCACTGCAACTGGCCGTTTGGGAACGACAGCTGATTCCGGGAAACAGGCTCGTTCCACCGTCAAAAGTTTATGATTAACAAACAGCCGTAGGAACTCAAACACTATGTAATGTTACAGTGTGCTCACTCCTCTCTGGGGGATGAAACTGTGGCCTTTTGTTTGCAGCTTACAGTACAAATACAGACAGACAGACAGACAGACAGACAGACTGTGATTTGTGATGCAGTTAGATGTGGATCAATGCCTAAGGCAATGTTCCACTTTCATACATCTCTCCAGACCTGACAGCCCTGCCTGCCTGCCTCTCACTAGCATCCTAGTAAAGTCTGAGTTTAGTATCGAATCTCCACATTAACTCTGTACCGTTAGGTACCCCCTGTATACAGCCTCCACATTGACTCTGTACCGGTACCCCCTGTATATAGCCTCCACATTAACTCTGTACCGGTACCACCTGTATACAGCCTCCACATTAACTCTGTACTGGTACCCCCTGTATACAGCCTCCACATTGACTCTGTACCGGTACCCCCTGTATACAGCCTCCACATTGACTCTGTACCAGTACCCCCTGTATACAGCCTCCACATTGACTCTGTACCAGTACCCCCTGTATACAGCCTCCACATTGACTCTGTACCGGTACCCCCTGTATATAGCCTCCACATTGACTCTGTACCGGTACCCCCTGTATACAGCCTCCACATTGACTCTGTACCGGTACCCCTGTATATAGCCTCCACATTGACTCTGTACCGGTACCCCTGTATACAGCCTCCACATTGACTCTGTACCGGTACCCCTGTATATAGCCTCCACATTGACTCTGTACCGGTACCCCCTGTATACAGCCTCCACATTGACTCTGTACCGGTACCCCCTGTATACAGCCTCCACATTGACTCTGTACCGGTACCCCTGTATACAGCCTCCACATTGACTCTGTACCGGTACCCCCTGTATACAGCCTCCACATTGACTCTGTACCGGTACCCCCTGTATACAGCCTCCACATTGACTCTGTACCGGTACCCCCTGTATATAGCCTCCACATTGACTCTGTACCGGTACCCCCTGTATACAGCCTCCACATTGACTCTGTACCGGTACCCCCTGTATATAGCCTCCACATTGACTCTGTACCAGTACCACCTGTATACAGCCTCCACATTGACTCTGTACCGGTACCCCCTGTATACAGCCTCCACATTGACTCTGTACCGGTACCCCCTGTATATAGCCTCCACATTGACTCTGTACCGGTACCCCCTGTATACAGCCTCCACATTGACTCTGTACTGGTACCACCTGTATATAGCCTCCACATTGACTCTGTACCGGTACCCCCTGTATACAGCCTCCACATTGACTCTGTACCGGTACCCCTGTATACAGCCTCCACATTGACTCTGTACCGGTACCCCCTGTATACAGCCTCCACATTGACTCTGTACTGGTACCCCCTGTATATAGCCTCCACATTGACTTGTACCGGTACCCCCTGTATACAGCCTCCACATTGACTCTGTACCGGTACCCCCTGTATATAGCCTCCACATTGACTCTGTACCGGTACCCCCTGTATATAGCCTCCACATTGACTCTGTACCGGTACACCCTGTATACAGCCTCCACATTGACTCTGTACCGGTACCCCCTGTATATAGCCTCCACATTGACTCTGTACCGGTACCCCCTGTATATAGTCTCCACATTGACTCTGTACCGGTACCCCTGTATATAGCCTCCACATTGACTCTGTACCTGTACCACCTGTATATAACCTCCACATTGACTCTGTACCTGTACCACCTGTATATAGCTTCCACACTGACTCTGTACCTGTACCACCTGTATATAGCCTCCACATTGACTCTGTACCGGTACCCCCTGTATATAGTCTCCACATTGACTCTGTACCGGTACCCCCTGTATACAGCCTCCACATTGACTCTGTACCGGTACCCCCTGTATACAGCCTCCACATTGACTCTGTACCGGTACCCCCTGTATACAGCCAAGCTAATGTTATTCACTGCTGCTCTATAATTATTTGTTTGTCTTATCTCTTACTTTAATAAAAAAAAATTGGGGGGGGGTATTTTCTTAAAACTGCATATTTGGTTAATTAAGGGCTTGTAAGTAAGCATTTCATTGTAAGGTCTACTACACCTGTTTTATTCGGCGCATGTGACAAATATAATTTGATTTGAGATGCGTTCTAAGCCATACTACAAAATATGTTTAGCACAGTAAGCCTATGATGCAAAAATGTGAATCTTGTTTTCTGTTCCGTCTGAGAAATCCCTGCGCATCCAGTGTCCCATCAGCCAGGAAATCCATTCACTTGATATCCACTGTAAAAAGCATCTAGACATTAGTTTCCCTTGGTTCTAGTCTAACATGTGGTTTGCAACAACAGGGGTTTGTACAAATGATACTGTCTGTCTCTCGACATTAGCAAAATTGTTTCAATATTGAAATTCGATCTTCACTGTCCTATTGAAAATAAATGAATGTGTCAGCCAGTCGAAATCATGAATCAGCATCATTTGTATGGAAATGTCAATAGAAAAACAGGTAAAACGACATGAAACGCAGCTAGTCTGCTGTCTTACCAACTTCAGTTTGTAGTGATTCTGTTAGCTGTGCAGTTGACTAGCTCCTCTGAACAGTGTCCTGGCGAGTGAGCACATTGTCTATGCCAGGGGAAATTGCCCATCCCTTAGCTCATTGTTATCGATGTATCCAAAACAGCTTAAGCAAATGCATCTACTTTGCTGTTATTATAGCTGCACTGTTCGACCTGACTGTATTAGCCGTAGTTGGCTAGCTAGCAAGCAAGGGATAAGAGATTTGCCAGCCAGCATGGCAACTGAACATTTAGAAATAAGGACTGGGCCATGTCCATAGATATAGAACAAAAAGACTTAACGACTGGGTTGTGTCTCTGGCAACCTAATCAGAATGAACGGCCAGCCTGCTAGGGTAGCAAACATAAATGTGTCAGAAGGCCTGATTAGGCCTATATTTTCGTTGAGGGATGAAATAGTAGCAAATGAATACATTTTTCAAAATAATGTAGAAAGTAATTGTACACTTGAGATTGTGCAAAACAACTTTTTTTGCACGGCTGTGCCTTGCTACTATACCTGGCTCTGCCTCGTACATATGACCGCAGCACAGCGTTGCTGATCTACTGTACCTGGCTCTGCCTCGTACATATGACCGCAGCACAGCTGTGCTGATCTACTGTACCTGGCTCTGCCTCGTACATATGACCGCAGCACAGCTGTGCTGATCTACTGTACCTGGCTCTGCCTCGTACATATGTTACGTTCCCCAGATTATGTGTTGTAGTTTGTGTATTTACATGTGTTTATTTCAGGAAATGGCTTCCTGAAATCCCTCAAGCAGCTGATTGGTCGACTCCAGGGCTAATTGGAGAGCTGACCCCGCCCCCTCGTCAAGACGCAGCTGTCTCCAATTACCCATTCCTTCTGACACTATATAAAAGCCAGTCTTCTGTTCAGGGGGGGGAGATCTCTTCTTTTTGGAGGTAGAGATTTTGCTGGAGGTAGGGATTGCTGAAGGTAGGGATTGCTGAGATTGATTGTGATAGAGGTTGATTTTGCTGGAAAGTGGTATGTTCTGTGAGTTTGTTGCTCAGATAGAGCTTATTTGACATCCTTTTGTTTCTTAGTTTGTTTGAAATTGTTTAATATTCTGTTTCATTTGTTCCCAGGGGGGAAGGGGAAGGCACCTAGGGAGTGCTTAGGCAAGAGGCCCGCGGGCATACATATACCCGTAGCATATTCGCTGTCTAGACACACTAGGTAAGACCTGGGCGGACCACCCCTTGTATTTTGGTTAGGGCACCAGGTGGTGCTAAATTAGGTAAGTAGTGGGTAGGCAGGTAAGATAGGAGGGGGGCTTTGAGATTTACTTTCTTTGCTTTTACTTTCTTCCCTCTTCATAGAGGCGTGCGTAACAACATATGACCGGAGCACAGCTGTCCTGATCTACTGTTCCTGGCTCTGCCTCGTACATATGACCGCAGCACAGCGGTGCTGATCTACTGTACCTGGCTCTGCCTCGTACATATGACCGCAGCACAGCTGTGCTGATCTACTGTACCTGGCTCTGCCTCGTACATATGACCGCAGCACAGCGGTGCTGATCTACTGTACCTGGCTCTGCCTCGTACATATGACCGCAGCACAGCGGTGCTGATCTACTGTACCTGGCTCTGCCTCGTACATATGACCGCAGCACAGCTGTGCTGATCTACTGTACCTGGCTCTGCCTCGTACATATGACCGCAGCACAGCGGTGCTGATCTACTGTACCTGGCTCTGCCTCGTACATATGACCGCAGCACAGCGGTGCTGATCTACTGTACCTGGCTCTGCCTCGTACATATGACCGCAGCACAGCGGTGCTGATCTAATGTACCTGGCTCTGCCTCGTACATATGACCGCAGCACAGCTGTCCTGATCTACTGTACCTGGCTCTGCCTCGTACATATGACCGCAGCACAGCGGTGCTGATCTAATGTACCTGGCTCTGCCTCGTACATATGACCGCAGCACAGCTGTCCTGATCTACTGTACCTGGCTCTGCCTCGTACATATGACCGCAGCACAGCGGTGCTGATCTACTGTACCTGGCTCTGCCTCGTTATGACCGCAGCACAGCTGTGCTGATCTACTGTACCTGGCTCTGCCTCGTTATGACCGCATGCTGATCTACTGTACCTGGCTCTGCCTCGTACATATGACCGCAGCACAGCGGTGCTGATCTACTGTACCTGGCTCTGCCTCGTACATATGACCGCAGCACAGCTGTGCTGATCTACTGTACCTGGCTCTGCCTCGTACATATGACCGCAGCACAGCGGTGCTGATCTACTGTACCTGGCTCTGCCTCGTACATATGACCGCAGCACAGCGGTGCTGATCTACTGTACCTGGCTCTGCCTCGTACATATGACCGCAGCACAGCGGTGCTGATCTACTGTACCTGGCTCTGCCTCGTACATATGACCGCAGCACAGCGGTGCTGATCTACTGTACCTGGCTCTGCCTCGTACATATGACCGCAGCACAGCGGTGCTGATCTACTGTACCTGGCTCTGCCTCGTACATATGACCGCAGCACAGCGGTGCTGATCTACTGTACCTGGCTCTGCCTCGTACATATGACCGCAGCACAGCGGTGCTGATCTACTGTACCTGGCTCTGCCTCGTACATATGACCGCAGCACAGCGGTGCTGATCTACTGTACCTGGCTCTGCCTCGTACATATGACCGCAGCACAGCGGTGCTGATCTAATGTACCTGGCTCTGCCTCGTACATATGACCGCAGCACAGCTGTCCTGATCTACTGTACCTGGCTCTGCCTCGTACATATGATCGCAGCACAGCTGTGCTGATCTACTGTACCTGGCTCTGCCTCGTACATATGACCGCAGCACAGCTGTGCTGATCTACTGTACCTGGCTCTGCCTCGTACATATGACCGCAGCACAGCGGTGCTGATCTACTGTACCTGGCTCTGCCTCGTACATATGACCGCAGCACAGCGGTGCTGATCTACTGTACCTGGCTCTGCCTCGTACATATGACCGCAGCACAGCGGTGCTGATCTACTGTACCTGGCTCTGCCTCGTACATATGACCGCAGCACAGCGGTGCTGATCTACTGTACCTGGCTCTGCCTCGTACATATGACCGCAGCACAGCGGTGCTGATCTACTGTACCTGGCTCTGCCTCGTACATATGACCGCAGCACAGCGGTGCTGATCTACTGTACCTGGCTCTGCCTCGTACATATGACCGCAGCACAGCGGTGCTGATCTACTGTACCTGGCTCTGCCTCGTACATATGACCGCAGCACAGCGGTGCTGATCTACTGTACCTGGCTCTGCCTCGTACATATGACCGCAGCACAGCGGTGCTGATCTCTACTGTACCTGGCTCTGCCTCGTACATATGACCGCAGCACAGCGGTGCTGATCTACTGTACCTGGCTCTGCCTCGTACATATGACCGCAGCACAGCGGTGCTGATCTAATGTACCTGGCTCTGCCTCGTACATATGACCGCAGCACAGCTGTCCTGATCTACTGTACCTGGCTCTGCCTCGTACATATGATCGCAGCACAGCTGTGCTGATCTACTGTACCTGGCTCTGCCTCGTACATATGACCGCAGCACAGCGGTGCTGATCTACTGTACCTGGCTCTGCCTCGTACATATGACCGCAGCACAGCGGTGCTGATCTAATGTACCTGGCTCTGCCTCGTACATATGACCGCAGCACAGCTGTCCTGATCTACTGTACCTGGCTCTGCCTCGTACATATGACCGCAGCACAGCGGTGCTGATCTACTGTACCTGGCTCTGCCTCGTACATATGACCGCAGCACAGCGGTGCTGATCTACTGTACCTGGCTCTGCCTCGTACATATGACCGCAGCACAGCGGTGCTGATCTACTGTACCTGGCTCTGCCTCGTACATATGACCGCAGCACAGCGGTGCTGATCTACTGTACCTGGCTCTGCCTCGTACATATGACCGCAGCACAGCGATGCTGATCTACTGTACCTGGCTCTGCCTCGTACATATGACCGCAACCCAGCGGTGCTGATCTACTGTACCTGGCTCTGCCTCGTACATATGACCGCAGCACAGCGGTGCTGATCTACTGTACCTGGCTCTGCCTCGTACATATGAGCACAGCGGTGCTGATCTACTGTACCTGGCTGTGCCTCGTACATATGACCGCAGCACAGCGGTGCTAAAGAATTGTTTAGCTTGCCTTCTCATGTGCAATTGCTTTATTTACCATTTGACATAATTAAAAACAAACCCTGTTGTAGGTTACCCTTACAGTAGGCCTATAGGCCATAATGAAGACTGCTTCAACAGCAATCTGGTGAGACTTTCTTTATCCTGCAGATTTCATCATATAATTTTCTGACCCCAAGCTATTCTTGTTGTTTAAAAATAAAACGATTTCTTGTTTTACATTTCATTTGATTAAAAACCAAACGTAAAAAATTATTCATTGTCCTGGCTTTATGACAAGAACATCCATCACGGAATGCAATGGAATTTAAGAACCATCTGCTCCTTCTGGAGAAGTGTGAATGCAATCTGTAAGATGGTTCCATTATGTTTACAAAACATTTTTGGGAATAGTATGAAGGATAAGTGGACATTCTCTCCATATATTAGATCTTTGTCAGGCTCATGTGAAAAGTTTGAATGTTCATAAAACCCTCCATTGTCTGCGTTGCTTTAATATTATGGTGCCTGTAATTGTATTTAGACATAGCCTACTTAAACCAAGTTGCGATTAGAATTATTCACTATTTTTAGGCCTAATCAATTGTTTTTGCGCAGCCATAATGCAATTATTATTATTTATACGACACTGAGCCAATTGTGCTCCACCCTATGGGACTCCCGATCGCGGACAGATGTGATACAGCCTGAATTTGAACCGGGGACTGTAATGACACCTCTTGCACTGAGATGAAGTGCCTTAGACCGCTGCGCCACTTGGGAGCCCAAAAACAGTAGGCATAGCCCCTATATCAGTGTAAATGCTCATGTATGTTTAAGTACATATTCCCATATTGAAGCTATGCAAATACTTAGAACAATGTGGACTGCAAACATGGTCAACATATTTAGCAAAGATGGGATAGGCCTATATTTTGTTATATTGTTTCTGTGCACTATTTAACAATATAGGCCAGTGGTTTTCAATCAAATCAAATCAAATTTATTTATATAGCCCTTCGTACATCAGCTGATATCTCAAAGTGCTGTATAGAAACCCAGCCTAAAACCCCAAACAGCAAGCAATGCAGGTGTAGAAGCACAGTGGCTAGGAAAAACTCCCTAGAAAGGCCAAAACCTAGGAAGAAACCTAGAGAAGAACCAGGCTATGTGGGGTGGCCAGTCCTCTTCTGGCTGTGCCGGGTGGAGATTATAACAGAACATGGCCAAGATGTTCAAATGTTCATAAATGACCAGCATGGTTGAATAATAATAAGGCAGAACAGTTGAAACTGGAGCAGCAGCACAGTCAGGTGGAAGTTGAAACTGGAGCAGCAGCATGGCCAGGTGGACTGGGGACAGCAAGGAGTCATCATGTCAGGTAGTCCTGGGGCATGGTCCTAGGGCTCAGGTCCTCCGAGAGAGCGAAAGAAAGAGAGAAGGAGAGAATTAGAGAACGTACACTTAGATTCACACAGGACACCGAATAGGACAGGAGAAGTACTCCAGATATAACAAACTGACCCCAGCCCCCGACACAAAACTACTGCAGCATAAATACTGGAGGCTGAGACAGGAGGGGTCAGGAGACACTGTGGCCCCATCCGAGGACACCCCCAGACAGGGCCAAACAGGAAGGATATAACCCCACCCACTTTGCCAAAGCACAGCCCCCACACCACTAGAGGGATATCTTCAACCACCAACTTACCATCCTGAGACAAGGCTGAGTATAGCCCACAAAGATCTCCGCCATGGCACAACCCAAGGGGGCGCCAACCCAGACAGGATGACCAAAACAGTGAATCAACCCACTCAGGTGACGCACCCCCTCCAGGGACGGCATGAGAGAGCCCCAGTAAGCCAGTGACTCAGCCCCTGTAATAGGGTTAGAGGCAGAGAATCCCAGTGGAAAGAGGGGAACCGGCCAGGCAGAGACAGCAAGGGCGGTTCGTTGCTCCAGAGCCTTTCCGTTCACCTTCCCACTCCTGGGCCAGACTACACTCAATCATATGACCCACTGAAGAGATGAGTCTTCAGTAAAGACTTAAAGGTTGAGACCGAGTTTGCGTCTCTGACATGGGTAGGCAGACCGTTCCATAAAAATGGAGCTCTATAGGAGAAAGCCCTGCCTCCAGCTGTTTGCTTAGAAATTCTAGGGACAATTAGGAGGCCTGCGTCTTGTGACCGTAGCGTACGTGTAGGTATGTACGGGCAGGACCAAATCAGAGAGATAGGTAGGAGCAAGCCCATGTAATGCTTTGTAGGTTAGCAGTAAAACCTTGAAATCAGCCCTTGCTTTGACAGGAAGCCAGTGTAGAGAGGCTAGCACTGGAGTAATATGATCACATTTTTTGGTTCTAGTCAGGATTCTAGCAGCCGTATTTAGCACTAACTGAAGTTTATTTAGTGCTTTATCCGGGTAGCCGGAAAATAGAGCATTGCAGTAGTCTAACCTAGAAGTGACAAAAGCATGGATTAATTTTTCTGCATCATTTTTGGACAGAAAGTTTCTGATTTTTGCAATGTTACGTAGATGGAAAAAAGCTGTCCTCGAAATGGTCTTGATATGTTCTTCAAAAGAGAGATCAGGGTCCAGAGTAACGCCGAGGTCCTTCACAGTTTTATTTGAGACGACTGTACAACCATTAAGATTAATTGTCAGATTCAACAGAAGATCTCTTTGTTTCTTGGGACCTAGAACAAGCATCTCTGTTTTGTCCGAGTTTAATAGTAGAAAGTTTGCAGCCATCCACTTCCTTATGTCTGAAACACATGCTTCTAGCGAGGGCAATTTTGGGGCTTCACCATGTTTCATTGAAATGTACAGCTGTGTGTCATCCGCATAGCAGTGAAAGTTAACATTATGTTTTCGAATAACATCCCCAAGAGGTAAAATATATAGTGAAAACAATAGTGGTCCCAAAACGAAACCTTGAGGAACACCGAAATTTACAGTTGATTTGTCAGAGGACAAACCATTCACAGAGACAAACTGATATCTTTCCGACAGATAAGATCTAAACCAGGCCAGAACATGTCCGTGTAGACCAATTTGGGTTTCCAATCTCTCCAAAAGAACGTGGTGATCGATGATCAATCCTGATCCTGGGGACCCAAAGAGGTGCACAGTTTTGTTTTTCCCCTAGGACTACACACCTTATTCAAATCATCAAAGCCTGATGAGTTGTTGAAAATTAGATTTTTTTTTCTCCAGAAATTCACATTGTAGGATTTTTAATGAATTTATTTGCAAATTATGGTGGAAAATAAGTATCAGGGATGGACAACTCCAGTCCTCTGGGGCTTGATTAGTGACACACAAGTCTAGAAGGTAGAGTGTCTACACAATGAAAAAATGCAAAGGACTATACTGACATCACAGAACTTCAGAGAGCAATGTTGAGAAGATGGAGCTCTGTTGGGCCTACCAAGGGGAATGATTCTGTGATCAGCTGACCCAAGACACCATGAAGTGCAACCAACAACAACTGCTGAGTTGCTACAACTTTGAGGAGATGTCGCCATGCAACTCAGATTGCAGTAAGCAATTTTATTATTTAGCCTGAAGTCATCATTATGGTACTTTTGGAATGGTTTAAAAAAATGTTTTCCTGAATCCATGATCTTGACGGTGGACACAAATGAGCAGAAGATGGAGTACACTGGTGTAAATAAAGTACAAAACAAGTCGGTCCAATTACACAGATCAGGTCAAATAGTTTTATTAGGGAGATAAAAAAAAGAATACAAGATAGTCTCTGTAACCTTCCCCAAAATAACAAAAGCACAGTGTAATATCTTGACTACACCGCTCGTGTTGCAAAATACATTTAGAAATCTATATTATTCAATTATTGCACCCACACTGCTTGTGTGCATCAACAAGTGTCTGCGTTGCCAAGGGACTAGAAATTATTTGGTTGACCGTTTTATGTGTGGATTAATTGTCGGAGTAGAGGACCTTGTGCATTTTAGGTAAAATAACAACTCAATGTTTATATCCTAGGACAAATTAGCTAGCAACAGCAAGCCAGCTAAATAGGACAAATGACCTAGCAAGTGTAAGCTAGCTCGCTAAATTGCCATAAATGTTTAATGCTTTTCAACCTGTCCCCAAATTAATGTAATTGGTTCAGAGTTTGTTTTGATATTTTTTACCTGCGTGTCGTGATCGCATTTGTTGTTGGGGGGGCAAAATAAATGTATGCACGATGGCGCACGCACGCAGCCGGTTTGGGTTCTGTGTCAGGGAAATAAAGTAAAGTACTGAGCTGATATCACCCAGACCAAGGAAGGATGTTTTAATACGGTGTGAAACTATTCCTTTGTAAATATAGAAAAATGAAAAAACATTGACCATTTATTTAATCATAGAGTACAAGCAGTTGAGCTGGTTCTACTCTTTATTGGACATGTCCTGGTGTTTTGTGGTGGAAAACTGAGTGGGTCGAGCATAACACATCAACCCTGTTACCGGCAGAGAGACAGGATTTTGTGAAGCTTGCATTCAATTGCCACTTCCTGTTGCACACAACAAGCGCCCATTCTCCCAGACATGAGGGGATTTATGGCTGACTATGGTCAACCCCGTTATGGTCAACCCTGTTACGGTCAACCCCGTTACGTTCAACCCCGTTACGGTCAACCATGTTACAGTCAACCCCATTACGGTCAACCCTGTTATAGCCCCCCTGTTACGGTCAACACTAGTACGGTCAAACCTGTTTTAGTCAACATGATACGGTCAACATCGTTATGGTCAACCCTGTTAAGGTCAACCCTGTTACAGTCAACTCTGTTATGGCCACCCTGTTACAGTCAACACTATTACGGTCAAACCTGTTATAGTCAACCTGTTACAGTCAACCCTGTTACTTTATTTGGCACTTAATTGACACTACTATAGTATTTTATTTTATTTAACCTCTTGAGATGGAAAACATGTGTTTTATGAAGTTGAACATGTGCTCTTTATGACAATGTTCAAGATACACTTAAAAGGCAAAGAATGGTGGAATGATACCCAATTACACTAGTAGGTAAATGACAGGCCTAATAGACTCCCTGCAGGCCTGCACTTTGTGCCCTGGTCTTCTACTACCATTACAGCCCTTTGTAATCTGTGTGTTGTTGTCTGCTGTCTTTAGGAGTGATGACATGCTGATATATTTGTAATCAACCCACCTGTCTGTTTGTCGGGTCTCAAACCCTAACCATTTATCTGACCATGCAGACATCAAGAGTTGTGAAAGAAACTCTTTCTGGCCTTGTTCTGTATGTCTGTGTGTGTGTGTGTGTCTGTGTGTGTGTGTGTGTGTGTGTAACTTGAGAACTAGAACAAAATAATGTGGGACAGGTGTTGTGCGCAGGAAAGCATTCCCTCCCCATACACACTGACCCATTTCTGTTGTTTCCCAGCAACACTGCTGCCACTTGCAGGTTATACACACACACACACACACACACACACACACACACACACACACACACACACACACACACACACACACACACACAAACTGTGCTGTGTGATGACGCAATCACCAGAGCCATCACCATTTTTCATTACAAATCAGACCTTGAATAAAATCCAGGCTGCCACATCACTACTAAACAGTAAGGGTGGGGACTGTGAAGAGACATAAACATACAGGTACAGACACACACACATACGCACACCCACTCTACACACACATATATTGTAATATTGTTTTATGGTGGTGTTATAAATGTTTTATTGTAGATATGTAGTGATGTAATAATGTTAAATGATGTACTGTTTAATCTTTTTTTTAATGTGTGATGTAAGTGCCTTAATGTGTTTGGACCCCATGAAGAGTATGTGCTGCCTTGGTAGGAACTAATGGGGATCCATAATAAATACAAATACTAAACATGAAGAAATTCATGATCTACAGCGTGCTGCTGCATACACTACATGGCCAAAAGTATGTGGACACCTGCTTGTTGAACATCTCATTCCAAAATCATGGGCACTATGGAATTGGTCCCCCTTTGCTGCTATAACAGCCTCCACTCTTCTGCAAAGGCTTTCCACTAGATGTTGGAACATTGCTGCAGGGACTTGCTTCAATTCAGCCACGAGCATTTGTGAGGTTGGGCACTGATGTTGGGCAATTAGGTCTGGCTCGAAGTCGGTGTTCCAATTCATCCCAAAGGTGTTCGATGGGGTTGAGGTCAGGGCTCTGTGCAGGGCAGTCAAGTTCTTCCAAACCGGTCTCGACAAACCATTTCTGTATGGACTTTGTGCACGAGGACATTTTCATGCTGAAACAGCAAAGTACCTTTCCCAAGCTGTTGCTACAAAGTTGGAAGCACAGAATTGTCAATAATATCATTGTATGCTGTAGCGTTAAGATTTCCCTTCACTGGAACTAAGAGGTCTAGGCCAAACCATGAAAAACAGCCCCAGACCATTATTTCTCCTCCACCAAACATTACAGTTGGCACTCTGCATTCGGGCAGGTTGCGTTCTCCTGGCATCCGCCAAATCCAGATTCTTCCGTCGGACTGCCAGAAGATGAAGTGTGATTCATCACTCCAGAGAACGCATTTCCAATGGCGGAGAGCATTACACCACTCCAGCCGATGCTTGGCATTGCGCATGGTGATCTTAGCCTTATGTACGGCTGCTCGGCCAACGAACAGCTCTTGTGCTGACGGTACTTCCAGAGGCAGTTTGAAACTCGGTAGTGAGTGTTGCAACCGAGTACAGACAATATTTACATGCTACGCGGTTCAGCACTTGGCGTCCCGTTCTGTGAGCTTGTGTGACCTACCACTTGGCGACTGAGCCGTTGTTGCTTCTAGATGTTTCCACTTCACAATAACAACACTACAGTTGATCGGAGCAGCTCTAGCAGGGCAAAAATTTGACGAACTGTCTTGTTGGAAAAGTGGCATCCAATGGCGGTGCCACGTTGAAAGTCACTGAGCTCTTCAGTACGGGCCATTCTGCTGCCAATGTTTGTCTATGGAGATTGCATGACTATGTGCTCCATTTTATACACCTGTCAGCACCGAGTATGGCTGAAAAAGCCAAATCCACTCATTTGAAGGGGTATCCACATACTTTTGGCCATGTAGTGTAAGTGCGGAAAATATCTAAAGCTTCAGAGGCTGAAATATGTGTCTCCTTAACGTTCTAGTTCTGAAATGGTCTGTGACGGAAATGGTCTGTGACGTGATTTAAGGCGATAGCATTCCTCAGAACCCCTGAGGTAACATAAAGCAGTGTAAAGAAAGGCAGGAAGAAAGAGTGAAAGAAAGATCAAAAAAGAAAGGAGCATAAGAGGAAAAGAAAGAAGGCCCGTTTGTGGTCGTTCACTAACAGCCGTGAGCATCTCTTTCATTCTAACTCACATGACATCTCCTCAGGTCTCTACGGCAACCGTCCACAATGACCAAGATGCAACTGGGAATAACGACCTCATGAATCGTCATCTCAGGCCGAGGAGAAAGGGCAGGAAGCCTAGAGTGAGGTCATTTGTGTTCAGCAGCAAAACCGTACAATGACATTGGAGTTGACACTTGAAACAAGCACTGCCCATTGCCATTAGGCCTTTGAACACTTCGGAGAGAAAAATTTACTTGACAATTCTGTGATCTTCAGTTGAGTGCTTGACGCATGGCAAAGCTATGATGGTCACAGTTCATTATGGCGGGTTCACTTGAAAGCTTCCATCCTGGCTGTAATTCAGATATGGCAGTTGACCGTGTGTTTATCAAGTTTTGAAGCAAAGGGACAGATGCATTGTGAAATATGGAGTGTTTGATTTGGCAGCCCAGCTGCAGTGCAAGGTCCACTGTCTGGGGTATGAGACTGTGAGAGAGAAACAGAGAGATAGAGTCAGATGGATCGAGCGAGCGAGAGAGCATGTGTGTTGTGTGTGTGTGTGCACACGTCGGCCAGGGAAAGTCCCCAGATTCTCCAATCAGTGAAACACTCGGCCTCCTCCGTCAATTCATTTTAATGAATGATGGCCCAATTTTACCATACCAATCCGAATGCCACGATTACAAAAAAAAATCTCCTTCTTTGGAAACAATTGTGTAAAAAATGCTTATTTTCCTTGTAAAAGTGGAGGAATCATTCAAGGACGTAACCACTTCCATCTTTGTGGCTTTGAACATCCTGAAATAGTGTGCTGACTTCTCAGCACAAAGGATCTTGGTCTTTCATGTGACATGACAGAGTATTTCTGTCATGTTCATGGTCGACAATGAGGCGACCATCATCACCTTTAACCACAGAGGCTGGGGTAGATGGTCAGGTAACCTTCCAACCATATGGTTAGATGTCACCTCCAGTTTTATGTCACCAAATCCCCAGAATGTCACGTCCATATCATGCCCTGTCCATCCTGTGGCTATGGGCCAGTGACCTCACATAGCATGCAGAGGAATCCCTGTCATAATAGTAGAAACACAAGCTATTCTCTCAGAGAAGTGGAGAGAAATAGAAGACAGCACTGTACTTTATCTACAGTCAACAGCACTGTGATCACACAGAGCGTAACTCCGTCCCCGATCTCTGTACTTCTGTATAGGCAACTAGCTCTTCATTACATTGACCACAGGAGTTGGCAAGACAGCAGATCAGGCTACTTAAAGAGAGCTCAGCAGGAGAAAGTTATTACCATTGACCTACAGTCAGGGTTAGTGGCAGGGGAAAAAAGCACTATATCAGATCAAAATAATCAGATAAACATTATGTCATTCAAGTCAGGCGACTAGTATGGCTCTGAGCCAAGAGGGACATCATCATCACTGTCCACAAAGCTCAAAACATAGCTTGCCTTACTTCCTCACAAATCCTAAAAACACATTAGCTCTCTTCAAGTTGCCCTAGGAGGTCTCACCAAGGCTTGAGTTTCATAGCAAAGTTTTTGCGATGGTAACCTCTGATCTTTATCTCTTGACAGCTCTGTAAATATGTTATCTGTGCGTGTATGTGTGTGCGTGCGTGAGTGCATGCTTACCTGTGTGTGCGTGCGTGAGTGCATGCTTACGTGTGTGTGTGTGTGCGTGCGTGAGTGCATGCTTACCTGTGTGTGTGTGCGTGAGTGCATGCTTACGTGTGTGTGTGCGTGCGTGAGTGCATGCTTACGTGTGTGTGTGTGTGCGCGTGTGCGTGCTTACGTGTGTGTGTGTGTGTGTGCGCGTGTGCGTGCGTGCGTGTGTGTGTGCGTGTGTGTGTGTGCGTGTAAGCATGTTCCTCATAAAATATCTGCCCTGGAAACCTTTGCCCTCCCGATTCGTCTTGTTTCATTATGTGAGGACATGGGTTGGGAATGTGAAGCAGGGGGATATTGCATGACCAGGGGCTATTTCTGGTTATTGGATATCTACCCTTTACTATGAACGGATAGATATTTATGAGACTATGCCAGTACAAAATGAGAACAGACGTGGCTGTGTACCAAATGGTACCCTTTTCCTTATACAGTTCACTACTTTTAACCAGAGCCCTATCTCAAATATAGTGCACTACTTTTAACCAGAGCCCTATCTCAAATATAGTGCACTACTTTTAACCAGAGCCCTATCTCAAATATAGTGCACTACTTTTAACCAGAGCCCTATCTCAAATATAGTGCACTACTTTTAATCAGAGCCCTATCTCAAATATCGTGCACTACTTTTAACCAGAGCCTTATCTCAAATATCATGCACTACTTTTAACCAGAGCCCTATCTAAATATAGTGCACTACTTTTAACCAGAGCCCTATCTCAAATATAGTACACTACTTTTAACCAGAGCCCCCTCTCAAATACAGTATACTACTTTTAACCAGAGCCCTAAATCAAATATACTGCACTACTTTTAACCAGAGCCCCCTCTCAAATACAGTATACTACTTTTAACCAGAGCCCTAAATC